>NW_017537058.1:0-44746 GCF_001853355.1 Bactrocera latifrons
TTTTGGCGGTGTATTATTTTGGGCACTTTCACTATGCTCCGCATCAATGTCTTCATCTTCAAGAGCTTGTAAAGGCGTCCAATAATTTCGCCTTTTCCCATGTTTCACACTTGGATTATCAGTGTCCGAAAGTTTTCTTAATTTAGATGAAGACATTTCGTCTTCTACTCGAGTAAACACTGCTCGCTTCACTTTTTTTTCTTTTCTTTTGCTATGCTTGATCACAGAATAAACTGATTAACTTTAAAAATTGATTTAACTGCAAAAAATAACTTATTTTTATGACAGCCAATTTCCAGTCTGAAATAAAATTACCAGAAGACAGAGAATCGTTGAAGAGAAGCATGAGAGCATATACCAAGGCAGGATAATTTTTTGTAAGTACAGGCGGCAGCCAATTCAGATTCAATCCTATGAAAGACACAGTGTGGCAAAGTTTATGGATGAAAAATTATCAGCAGAAAAARTAGAAGTAGTTCCAAGCTCTTCGTGTACATAATTTGATTTGAAGAATTCTGCAAACAAGTTAGTAATTTTAACAGGAGTACATACGATTTGTCCCCCCAGCATGAAGCAAAAGGAATGGCCGAACATGCCTTTYATATTTTATAAAGTTCCAAAAAGACTTAGGGTTCGATTTAATGATATAATTTAGATTCCGTGCAGTCAMTAAACATTTTATGGAGTAATTTATCCAAATTATTGAACAGTTTTTTGTAATGTTCAACGAAGGAGGCATGATATTTTGTTGAACAGAATTTTATGTAGTATTTAGTTTTAAGATTTTTAAAGCATGTGAGGTCCTTGTAATACCATGGCAACTTACTATATATGGTTGTGTATGTTTAACGGGGATACCATAACGGCGAAATTCTGGAATGGATTTCTTAAAAGTGGAAAAACTATTGGCAGTATCTAGCTCAAGTCAAAGATCGTTGAGGTTTGCAAAATCACAAAATGCAAAATGAAAACCTAGTCTGTCAATAGGTTTGACGGAAGCAAAAAGATAAGTAGCAAGCTGAAACATTAAGGAAGATTGATGAATGATAGCAGGAGAAATGGGAATAGCCATCAAGAAACTTAAAGTTTAAATTATGACTGAGAAAGACTAAGTCAAGAAATCGGTCAGGACTATAATAAGACTTAATTTGAATCAGATTGAGATTCTCTCAATCAGATATAACTCGTGAGAGGACGAAAATTTGGAGGGAATAAGGGCAGAGCTATAGAAACAACCGTACCAGACAATATTGCTTAGAATAAAGTTACCAAAAAAAACAAATATTATTTTTCAACTTATTTAAAACCAGTAAGGAAATATTATTTRCATGCATCTTGTACAACTCTAGAGGTCTATTAGGAGAGATGTATGAAAATATGATGGACAGAGCGTCACCGATACAAACACATAGTTGGTCAAGAATAGAATCATCATTATGAAGCAAAATTAAATCAGGCGAAATTTCCGATGAACACTAAGATGACACCACCACCTCTAGGACAGCCAGTTTTCTCGGAATATCTATCCGTATGGAACATAAAATATAAATTTTGAGTCGAAATATTCACTGTCATAGTAACTAGGAATAAGCCAGGTTTCAACAATAACGATATATCGAAATTCATGTATGAAGAAAAAATGTGAAGAATATTTGATTTAGACCTAATATCAGATAAAGTACACCAAAAGAGAAGAGTCATTGAGGGAAAGTGCAGAAAACGGACGAGCAACTTTATGATCAACAGGCACATCAACTAGTCCACAGCGCTGTTTTTCCAATCTCTTTGGAAAATACTTAAAAGGGTCCAACTTAATACCAGAAGGCCATACTGAAGAAAAAAAAAACGGGATAAAAGAAATGGGGATACAACTAACCCACTTTAGCCTCTTAAGATCATTAATATTGGTATCTTTCTTAATTAATTTATAATGCAAAATATGTTGTCTATCATCATTAGCATGTTTAATAACGAAAGATGTACTTGTAAATATTCATCAGTGACAGAGTTATTAAATGGTGGCAAATGAATTCAGTAATTAATTAAAAACGGTTTAAGATATCAATAAAAAATTAAWTTTTTTGATTTTCTAGGAAAATGCCACATGGAACTGAGTTTTTAGATGAGGAACGTGGATTGATTAATGAAATGAAAACTATTTTTTCTCTAAAGAGGCATTGAAACACAATAGCCAATACTCTGAAAAATTCATAGATTTTAGGCACTCACCGTAGGTATGTCATAAAAGAGCCTTAGGTCCAGATTAGAATCCGACGAGGATCTGTGGGGAATTCTTTCAGTCAGAATGTATGCTTCTTTCATGCAATAAGACAGCCTTAAGCAACAAAAACATGTAACTTTGATCGAATGGAAAAAAAGTGAAGTCAATGCCTCATCGTATTCAATTGGCGAAAATACATAAGGGTATCACAACACTTTTTTTTTAATTCAATATTATTTGATTTATAATTAAAAGAATATGTATTTGTTTTGAATTTTCTTTGCACATACATTAGTATATGGTAAATAATTTAATTAAGAAAACTATTTTAATACAATTCTGTTTCTTAATACTTCTTCTTCTTTACTGGCGTTAGAGTTAAAACAGCGCGCCAGTCATTTCTTCTATTCGCAAAGTTGCGTCAATTGGACATTCCCAGCGAAGCCAGGTGCTTTTCCACCTGCTCTTTCCAACGGAGTGGAAGTCTTTTTCTTCCTCTGCTTTTCCGGTGGCTACTGCGTCGAATACTTTCAAGCTGGAGTGTTTTCGGCCATTCCGACGACATGACCAGCCATCATAGCCGCTTCTTCCACTTTCTCTGCGAATGCCCAGCTCTAGCACAGATCCGACACAAAATACTTGAAATCCATCAAGCACCAAACCTTGAATGGAATTCCACTAAAAGCATATCGGACATTAGTAGTTTCATAGAAACCTCTAAATGGTTTGAGAGAGAAAGTGAAACGTAATAGCAGATGCAGGAGGTTCTACGAATAGTGTTTCAAAATGGCACATTAAGTGCTAATTGAGCCCGATAGGGCTGCACTCCTACCTAACTACTTACCTCATACCGAGTTGTTGACGAGGGGTCTTAGAGAGCAGGAGTGCACAGAGGCCGGTGCGAATCTAGGCTGCAATCAGATAGTGGTCCGAGTCGATGTTGGGACCTCRGGGCGTACGCTCGTCTAGAACACTGGAGACGTGTCTTCCGTTTATCACAACATGATCGATGTCGATCAGCCTCAACCCTTTTTTCCCTAGGGAATGAGATATTTAGCCTGATATATAATTGTTAATTCAGGATGTCAGCTAACTCCTTACCAATCTTTATTAAACGAGCTGTAGCCCTTCATTCGTGAAGAAGTAACAAACATAAACACTCATAAACCTTCGCCATTATAATTGTAGTGTGCTAGTGGTTTCGCGCTGCTGTGGCTAAGGTAGACATTCATTATATTATGTTAAACTATTCAATACAATAAAGTGAGGGTTAAAATTTGAGGCTTTACCTGATAACAGTTAAGATAATTGTGATTGATAAGTGAGGTAACTACGGTAGATTATTTTAAATACTTTACTCTCGCTTGTTCTTTTTCGTTTTGTTGACATAACTGTTGTTAGTTTCACATAAAACTAATCGAGTTAGTTATGAAGTTATACATACTAAGGGACAAACTAGGAACTTTTATTATCTCTTTGAATCAAAGTAAACTGTCTACAGTTTTGTCTGCTTTAAGGCGTTTCATTTTTATATGGGAAAGATGAATACAAATACTCGTACTATATCCCAAGAAATATGAAATATTTTTTTAGTTGCTTTGTAGTGGGAGAAATCACCAAAAAATAAATTTTTTTCGATTTATCAATAAAATAAAAAAAAGATAATTTAATAGTTTTACGAAAGAGCGCAAGCCGCATAAGTTGTACCCACGTGTTGCAGGAATTGTCAGGCGCTTTATTGTTGTAGGAGCAACAAATTACGAAACGAAAACTTATAAAGTTATTAGAGAGGTCCATGGAGTTTGCGTCAGTGACAAGACAGTAAGAAGAAAGCCTGAAAGAAGCCTGAAATGTGATTCTAAGTGATAAGCATCGTAAGTCTGAATCACTGAAGGCTTGGGCATGTTTCCTGGAAATGTGTTGTGTGTGCTTCGGTTGATCGTTGATTTAATACGTGCGACAGATATATATATTTATATATATATACAAGCAATGCAAATGGATCGTTGTCACCTTCGCAAAAAATCAATAACCTATAAATTGTCATAACTAAGCTGCACAATAAGATACAAAATTGTTATTGGGTTCAACGAATCTCATTATGGAGGGGTATCTATGGAATTTTGAATAAATTGGCGTGGCCTCGTCCCCTAATAGGTTTAATGGATATACCTCGAAAACCATTAAAGCTACATATAACACCCAAAGTTACACAGGACAAACCTTTCGACACCTCACCACACTGTCATATGTGAAATTGGATTATAACCTTGCTCACTTCCCATATAACGGTTCGTTGAGAACTAATAAGAATGCTATAAATCAATAATCAAATGTGTCAAAAGCAGTAAATCCAGGATGGTATAAAAGGGTTTATAGAAGCCAGCGTGGCACAGCAYACATTTTGGTGAAATCACAAATCTCCAGACTTAGTCGACCAAACTCGGTCCGTACATTCTAATGACACAGTGCTATTTTAGACAAAAGTAATTTCCCATGAAATGTAATTTTAAATTCCAGCTAAGGTTTTTTGCGTGTATTGAAATAAAGCACAAACGAATATATCGTTTAAATAGAAACGGAAGATGCCGACCTCAGTTCTTATGGCTGACTTTCACCAAAAATACCGGTAAACGTGTGAGATATTTAATTGATTTTGGGAAAGAATCTTTTCCTAATAATAGTCTTTAGCCCCATATACCTAATATGATATTTGAGAGACGTTACCAAGGCCAGTATACAGCTTTTGAAGGAAGGGCTAAGTTCGGATGCAACCGAACATTTTATACTCTTGCAAGTTGCAAAAATCAAAGCCGGGGAAATACTTTAAGTCGCTTAACGTTAACCAGAGGATCGAAATCCAAGGAATTTTATATATGCGTACACTATATATAAYTTATACACTGAGTAAAACATACGGTTTTTAGGAAAATGGGAGTAGGGATAGTAACGACAGAATTTTACCTATTTTCCCAATTACCAAATACTATTAACATGCCTCATACTAAAAAACCAATCACATAGAGTAAAGACTGCCGGATGTTCGAAAATACTCATATTAGTTTATATGGGCTAGGTCAAGTTTTCGCTCGAATTTATTTATTTTGGGCTCAAAGATGCACTGTTTTGAGTAAAACACGTTTTGCAAATGACATTGAGGTAAGTTAAATATCGMAAATCTTTATATTAGGTACTTAGGCGCTTGAACAGTTTTAGTTGATTTCTGACAAATTTTGTTCATACTGTGGCATACATTAATCATTCCTGAAGTTTGATCTCCTTATATTAATAGTTTATTGATTTGTGTATTGGAATGTAAAATAATCAAATGGAGTTTAAAATTGTGTTATAAGGGAAGTAGGCGTAATTCTAGTCCGATTTCACCCATTTACGCAATTAATATAGTCGAAATCAGGCAAATCAGTCCCGAGACATAGGACTTTAACTAAAAACTTAAAAACTTTACACCGGCACCCACAAAACCCTCACATATCCTCTCGAATGTAAAATATAATCTCTCAKGCGTATTTAGTTATTGATTTATTGCGCCTTTAGTAGTTTTGAACAGTACCGTCATATGGAGAGTGAGCGGGTTTATCTTCCGATTTCATTCATTTTCACACACTCCGTAAGAGTTTCTTTTTGATATTTGTACTCAGAAAATTTAGTTGTTGTACCTTTAGTTGGCGGGAATAAGCCCATTTTTTAAAAAATGTTCGGCCATAGGTGGCCCTTGCTATTGTGATTCCCTGTCCCAAGATTGAGCTTTATATCTTAATTTAGTGTTATGGTCCTTAAGAGGTTTTCAGTTAATGCCGTTTTGTGAGCGTGACAGTAGAACTGAGAACTCTATAAAAACTCTTATTCCTAAACGTTTAGTCTCTTTTAAAATGTGTATTGTAAAATAAATTCTAAATGGACGATCGGTATCTTATATTTACATATATCTTGCAGAGGCGGATCCAGAGACGATTCTTGGGAGGGAAATTGAATTTATCTTTCGATTTGGAACGATTTGGAGAAAGAACGTTCAGAGCTCGCGTTTGTTACGGGAAGTGTACAGAATACTCGGAAATAGGTGTGGATTGTTGGGAATATGTCGACATCACATTTTCTTAATGTTTCCAGTGCAGAAGTTGGAATTTCGCTGCCTTCAATTTTTTGTTGCTACTGCCAGTGACATTGCCAGTAGCTGAATTCACCTTTGAATTTAAATTTTTGTACGCTTTTTTCATCATCCAGAAGATTCCGCAGAGGTATGTAGACAGAGACCCTGTAGTAATCTTCGCAAGTTTTCACGTCGTAATTTTCGCGTTTCGTTTGTCGACCAAATGTTCTCGGTTTCGCTTCGTCAACATCGAGCCATTTTCTTGGCTTCTGAATAAATCAATCGGAATATTTCATCACCTTTTTCCCTCTTTTTTCCAACGTGGCAAGCAACGTCCCAATCATTTTTGATGCCTTCGCCAAATCAATTGCGTCCTGTTGAAGACCTACGCTGAGCGAATGGGTGAGCGATAGAATGTCGCTKAGACAGAAGAGCCCGACAAAAAATTCGAACTTGYACAAAGCCGATATGACAATTGTTGCTTTGCTTCTGTTTCTCTGTTCTTCCACTCACTGATTTTTCACGGAGCTGCGATGACGGTAACTTCGCAACAAAAAATAAAGGACAGCATCGTGTCTCTCTACCCATCTTGTTTCACACAACTGGACAATTTTTTTACCAAGCATCTTTGGTAATTCCGTCACACGTTTTGGAAATGAGTTCTTGAAGAATTTGTCGACTTCTCGTATGGCACTGACAACGTTTTCGATTAATCGTAATTTCACTGACTTTGTAATAGACAATTAAATAAAAAAATTATAAGGGACAATTTTCCAATGGTTGTAATGGCCTTCAAGAGGGTCGAGTTTTTACCACGATAGATTTATCGAACGGATTTTTCCATGTGTCAGTAGATTCACAATCTAGGAAGTTTACCGTTTTCGTTACTCGCAATCGTCAATATGAGTTTTGTGTTGTTCCATTCGGTATTTCAAACTCACCAGCTGTCTTTTGTCGTTATGTTAATGCTGTTTTCCGGGCCCTAAACCAGAATCGAACCGTAATTACATATATGGACGACTTGATTATCCCCGCAACAGACGAGGTGGAGGGTATTGAAAACATACGAGAAGTTTTAGAAGTTAGCGAGTCCTACGGGTTAAGGATTAAATGGAAAAAATTACAATTTCTTCAACGAAGCGTTGAATTTCTGGGGTACATAGTGGGAAATAGTACCACAAAAGTATCGGAAGAAAAGACGACTGCTGTGGAAAAGTTTCCGCTTCCGTCCGACAGAAAAATGTTACAAAGGTTTTTGAGGTTGACGTCATATTTCCGACGTTTCGTACTGGACTACGCAACGATGTCAGACCTTCTAAGAAAAGATTCGGTTTTCAAGTTAGGCGAAGAGCAAGTCGCAGCATTTCAACAATTAAAGGCTATTTTACAAAAAGCGTCTATATTACAGTTATTTTCGCAAAAAGCAGCTACTGAGGTACATACAGATGCTAATAAATGGGGGTATGGGGCAATACTGTTACAAAAAGGTTCGGACGATCAGCTTTTACATCCGGTACAATACATGAGCCGGAAAACAAAGCCGGTGGAAGAGAATTATCCGGCGTATGARTTAGAGGTACTGGCAATCATAGAGGCCTTAAAGAAATGGAGAATATACCTATTAGGTATACACATCTAAAATTTATATTTAAATAAAACCAGTTACATCCTACGGAATCATCTCCGCTCAGGTGGGCATAACTTGAATCTTTTTCGGCGAGATAAACGGATTTAAATGAAACGTCGCCATGCGTTCGAGTGTTTTTATACTCAATAGTACCAATTGTACAGTATGAGACATATATGCCCGCATAGATATCAAACCTATGGGGCATTCGATAGTCGCAAACGGCACGGTCAGTTGATACACTATAGATACATACATTTTATATGAATATGTATGTTTTTATTATTAATAACTTTTATATTGTTTATTGATATAATCATTGAGTTATTCATATAAAACTTTAAAATTTATTATCAAATCGATATGTACATACATACTTACATATGTATGTTCATATATGCATATCAAAGGCGGAAGTACTATTTTAACTAGATACAAATACTTTTAAGATTGAAATTATAATTTATTACATAAATTTTGTAGGAAAATAAAAAAATGTAAATAAAATAGAAACCTGTAGATAAATATTTAATTATTGATAGCGATTGGCGAAACAATTTGTCSGTTTTCACTATTAAGTAACGCCTATTTTAGAATTGATCGCAAGCGATTCTATTCACCATGCAGTGGGCTTAATTGTGAACACATAATAAGTTATTTATAGCCTCAAATTCTCGCCAATAGCAAAATCAATTGTATGAGGGTGTGGTTAACAACAGCCAATCGAGTTTTACCTGACGCGAACGACAAGGATAGCTAAACTTGAAATGCTGACAGCTGCCAAGTAGAAGTAAAAGTGTTGGTAGAAAAGAAGCAATGTTGGTGATTTAATCTCTGTATATCTACATTGTCTTTAATCTCATTGGTGGCATTTAAATGAATGGTAGATGTTAGTGGAATTAAAAATGGCACCTGTAGTTTTAAAGCAGTCAAGGCAATATATGGGCTACCTTCTATTATAATAAACAGTTAATTTTGTTAAAGCTTCAAAGAACTTGGCATATACAAGTTTTTAGTGCTCTTTACATTTTTTTTATATAAATTAATCAAATTAATTAATTATTTACTGATCTTAACATAATATATTTACAAATTACAATGTAGCTTGTGTTTTATTTATATAGAAGTGTTCTCACATTGAATGGTGATTAAAATAATCATACTTCTAATAAGTTCTTATTGTAAGTGCTAGTTTATAAATAATGTTGCATTCATGGATTTGAAAGTTGCCTAAATATACACACGTAGGTGTAATAAAAAAAATTCTATAACATAAAAAATTTATTTAAACTATATCCGGTTTATTGTGTAAATATCTGAAAGCATTTTTTTGCAAAACAAGTAGCAAAATGGTTTCATACTACAATCCAATGACTTATTCCCAGAAACATAATCCAACTACTTTGAATTATCCGCCTGCACAACCATGGCAGTGGACGGCAAATTATTCTACGACACCAAATCATCAACTACTGAACGAAATGGAATCATCACATAACCATCATCAAGTATACTATAACACACATCATATGTTTCACCCAACTGGTGGTTCTACCGCAGAATGGCATTCTCCATTATCGACAACTGACAACTTATTACAAAGTACAAATGTGCAACAACTTATCAATGAATCAAATGATGGCACTGTAATAGGCAACAGTGCAAGTTCTTGTCGAAGTACTAATTCTAGTGGTCCATCTACAGTTGAGCTTGTTGGAATAAATGAATCTAGACGTAATGATCATATCACCGATGGGGTGCCATCCCCCACTTTAGTAACATCGGGGAGTAATGCCACCAGTCCCGATGTTTCCTTATCAACGAATTCAGTTCAAAATTCTTCAAATAATACTGTAACTGGTGTAGTAAATTCCGCCTATAATAACCACACATCTCCTGTAAAGACACAGTATTACGAATGGATGAAAAAACCTTCGTATCCCACTCAACCGGCTCCTGGTGAGTATTTTGCTCATAAAAATATATTTCATTTAAAATAACCTATGACCAATACACACAATCTATTTAATTTTTTGTGGAATTTATTTATAACAAATTTATATATTTTTAACTTATCAATTACATTCAGCTATTGTTGAAGAAGCAAAGGTTTATTATTTCCCCATATTTTTGTTGTATACTCTCACAACATGTTGCCCCAGAGTATAAAGTTTAGTCCACCTAACGGTTGTTTGTATCCGAATAAAAATTAAGATATCTTGATACACCTATTTTTTGGTACTAGAAAGTTGCTATCACAGACGAGAGGATTCGGAAGTTTGCCAATCCCACATATTAAGACACGAAACAGTAATTTTATACAAAGAAACGTATGTATTCCCGCTTCTAGTAGGTTAACTTTATACACTATAGCAATTCAATTCAATATCGTTATCAGACTGAATAACGAAAATTTCCTATGTGGCTGCATTTTAAAATGCAAAAATCCTCTTTTCTTTTTCAAAGACTTAGGAAGATGTCGTCTTCCCCTRTTAATGTAGTCTGATACTAAAATTTGAAAGAATCAGTACTTCCAGATGGCCCAAACCTACCTAGATGTACCATATTATAATAAGTATTTTGAATATACCAAAGAATAAAGCATAGTAATGAAACAGTTGGTATATCATAAGATACAAAATATGATAGTAATGCAATCACTATTTTGCTAATAATAAATGTCTAATTCATGTGAAAGATTTGTTTTAAATATTTCAAGACAGTTTTTTTTTGGAATTTGTCAAGCTTTTTATTTTTAATTTTATTAGAAATACTTCTCCTTTTGTTTGCTGTGTAAAATTGTCGCCCTCGAATTTGTTTAAAGTCCGCTTTTACATAGCATTCATCGTCCATTACAACGCAGTTAAAATTAGACATGAACTTTTCATATAATTGCCGAGCACGTCCTTTTCCCAAAACATGATGGTTATCATTGCGGTTTGGTGCTGCATTCACTTTGAWGGAAAGTAATCAGTTTGTCTGCGTACTTTCTGTACATATGAAGGTGACATTTGCACTTTTTTGGCGACATCGCGTACTGAAAGTGCAGGTATTTGTTTCAAATAGGTCAACACTTTTTTTCTGCTATAAGTGGTGATTAAAATCCTTGTTTTCTACCACTACCGGCCTTTCTATTCAATGATAAGGAGTCACAGAATCTCTTAAGTACGAAAGATACCGAAGATATTGCAATTTTTAATTTTTTGCCAATTTCTAGCTTTTTGTGCAAAACCGATTCACGAACGTGTATATTCATTGCTGAAAAATTTTACACTAACCATATTTTTGTAAAGATAGATAAAGTAAACTTTGCGTGTAAATTTGAATTTTGATTTTACTATTAGAAATTTCTAAGTTGTGCGGATTTCTATATGACCAGTGTTTTTCGTGCACATACTTTATTTTATGAACTTAAAGGTTATTTCGGCACAGCGATTTTTAAATACTTACAAGTTTCTTCATTAATTCAATGAATTGTACCTATAATTTATATCTATAACATAATAAGTAAATTATAGAGTCTGTTAATGCACACTTCCTTTAATATTCAAAACTTTTACTATAATGAATTTCAATGACTCAAAATACTGAATATGATAATAAGATTTTTGATTTTAAAGTTTGGTATTATTATGTATCGGATGTCTTGTTTATTTTTATTAGCATTCGTATCGCATGGTCAAGGAAATTTTCTTTTATACCTTGCATGAAATATATCTGAGATAACCCTTAGCGTCATAACAAACTTGACGTTTGGAAATGCCCTTGCTATTAACATAAGTACAACCAAACTGGTTTTATTCAATAGGAGATATAAACTCATATTGGAGCAGAGGGACAAGCTTGGGCAGAAGGTTTTTAGGTGAGTCTACTGATGGGAGCTATTCATCAATACTAGTTTAAGACTTCCTGACAATTGTAACGTTTTTCAAACTGAGGTTGCCGTAATCAAGATATCAGTTTATCTACTGCAGCCACTTTGATCGCCAAGACGAGGCGAAGACATCTCAACACTTACTTCCTAACTTTTTTACGTGATCAAGGCTAAAATACCTAAAATCTTGAAACTGCAGAAATGATTCCTCGCAAAAAATATTTGAGCAGAGCCCATGCCTACTGTTTTAGGTAAACTATTAAAATTTATTTGAATATTGAAGTTTTTAAAATCCATAAATAAATACATTTACTTACACATGTTTTACAATAGTTTCTAATTTAAGCAGAACAAGATTTGGTAAAAATAACTCTTGAATCAAATTCAACCCGATAACTATGTTGTTGCTTTATAAGTAAATTCTTTGACAAAAGGTTTTCACACACAGATGGCAAAGCAGAAATATGGCAAATAAAAAACATCTTCTTTGTTGACATTGCGCGCAATTTTTATAGTACAAGTATTATCGGCGTATGACTGCTAGTCTTTGCTCCTACGTACAGTTTGAAAAAATGCTCGCTATGGATTTTATAGGTGAGATAGTTAGATTTCACGTAATAAATTCCAGTGCTCAAAACTTAGACTTAGACTTAGTGTTGAAAAATAATCAATAGAAAACTTATAAAAAGAATATAATCAAATGCGTCAGAAACAAAAGTTATTATCATSTAATATACAAGAAGAGTATAAAAATTAAGAATTTAGGACAATTCACAGGACTCGACTATTGCATTATTTCTCAATATTCGTATCAGTTCTTAATGCTTTTTAAAGGGTTGAAGCTATCAAACAATATATGTCTATGACCAGAATATTTAAATACAAAACTAATCGATATACACATGATATATAGTTATATATGTAAAAATGGTATATCAGGACGAGATTGGTTGAATTCCTGAAGCTATTTATTCGTTCGGATCATTTCCATGCTCACAAAAATTCCACGCCGTTTAAAATGCAGATATTATAAAAGCACACCAGTCGTTCTTCCTTTTAACTTTTAATTCACTACACTATGTCAATGTCGTCGAATAACTCATACAGTTGGATCGGATGCGATATTCYCCGTAGCCAATGCGCAATGGTCCATAAATCTTTCGCACAATCTTTCTCTCGAAAACTTGTATCGTCGACTCCTCAGATGTTGTTATCGTCCATACCTCYGCACCATATAGTGGGACAGGAATAACGAGTGACGTATAGATTTTGGACTTTACTTCTCAATTGCCTACTTAGTCCCAAGTAGCCTACTTAGTCAGCAAGTATACGACTTCAAAGTTATGACTGTTAGCAGTGATGTGAGTGCCTAGTCGCGAGTGCGACGACTATTTGTTTGATGACAGGAGATATTTCGTCTTGCCCTCTTTCACTACCAGAACTATTTGCTTCGATTTCTTATCCATTCTGGAAAAAGCAGAACTAAGGTCGCGGTTGTTGAGCCCAATGATAACAAAGTCATAGGCATACGCCAGCAGTTGTACACTCTTTGCAGCTCCAATTATTTCCTCCAAGAGTAGATTGAAAAAATCGCATGAAAAGGATTCGCCTGGCCTGGTTTGGTATCGAATGACTCAAAGAGGACCTTCCCTATCCTGACGGAGCTTTTGGTATTGCTCAACGTTAGTTTACACATCCGTATTAGTTTTGCAGGGATACCTAATTTGGACATCGCGGCATAAAGGCAGCTCTTTTCGTGTTGTCAAAAGCAGGTTTGACATCTTTTCCAAGATTTGACGCATGGTGAATGCCTGGTCAATCTTTCACACATCTCGATAGAACCTGATGTGCTCTAACTATGCAAAAGATTTAGATAGAAAGTTTAATTAGGAAGAGAGAATTAACCGATAATATGTATGTATATGCTTATTATAGAATAAGTAAAAAAAGATTTATAATGTTTATTTTTAAATATGTGTAATATTTAAACTAATTTAAGAGGACTGCCGATTCTTAAAGATAATTAACTGAATTGGTGCATACTTTGGCATTGTCTTGCACTCTAATTGTAGAAATTTGAGACTCTGTTGCTTTACTCATGCCCAATATATTACATTTCGCTTTTTCATTGATCTTATATGGCATTTATATCACTTTTATGATAAATATGTGGTTTGTGTTACTAAGATTGACTTTTAGGCTAAACGTAATAAGCCCTTAAGCGTTTCGGCCATTGATTAGTAACATATCGCACAGTTACTGTTGGTATTGACGAAGTTGTTTCCTTAGTTGCATGATATTACAGGCTATTAGTTATGTGGGGTCCAGGGAAAGTTTTCACTCGATTTTATGAATTTTAGGCACGAGGATGCCAGATTATTAGAAAACATGCTCACTCAATTTCATTAAGATAACTCACATATTTGCCGATAGATGCAGTATAAAGTTAACCGGAAGCTCAAAAATCATGCATAAGCTTTAAGGAACCAGATTGCTCAAATTATCGCGAACAGGAGCTCCTCAGGGGGTGTAATTTTACCTCTCACTTGCAGCAAATCAGCTCCTGAGKAAATTTTAAGAAAATGCATGATGAATAATCATACACCAATGGATAACATCGGTTAACCTACAGGCAAATGCTGATAAAACGGATACGGTACTTTTTACAATGAGGTAAAAGATCCCGCCATGAAAAACCTAGAGGATCAACGGGGATGAGTTAACCACTACTACTACTAGTTATTTTGGATAGGAAACTGACGTGGAAACTCAATGTGGAAGAAAGGGCAGTGGTGCCTTCTACCTATGTAAGAAAATGTTGCGGTCAACGTGGGGCCTATCACAAGTTCTTATGCACTGGTGTTAGACAAGAGTATTCAAGACAATCTTACTTTACGGTGCTTTGGTATGCTACATCGATTCTATTAAAATGTCATACAGGAATGTGATATCACCTCAATGTGGCCGGTACCACGCCCATCGTACAATTTTTATACTGTCTCCTATAAAGGCCTCTTGTATCATCCTTTTAATGCCTCTGGAGCAGTAAATTATTGATTTATCGGACTTTTAGTAGTATTTAACAAACATGTTATATGAGGCGGGATTATAATCCGGTTTCATCTATTTTCACAGGGTAGGTAGGTCAGCCGAAAGGATATGCGTCTAATGAATTTGGTGATTATAGCTTGAATAGATTATGAGATATGTACATTAAACTTATTAAAGAGTGGGGCCACGACAAATTAAAAAAATATTTCAATCATAAACTCCTTGTATTTAATAACAGCATTGTACCCTATTATGGAGTTTAGTTATGGCGCTTCTTTGGTTTTTGATTAAGATCGTCTTGTGGGCATAACAGTATTCCAATTACGCCCGTCTACGAACTTGTCCTTACATTTTGAGCAGGACACTAGTAGTAAGTTGCCTTAAAATATCTGAATTTTTACTTAAGTTATAATTTGCATGTAAAGATAGACGGATGGACAGACAGTCACTCGCATTTCAACTCGTCTCATTATCCTATTAATTTATAGCTATATACATACATATATAACCCTATATCTAACTMGATTACTTTTAGATGATACAAACAACCGTTAGGTGAACAAAACTATGTAGCAAAATTTTGAAAGAGTATAAAAATAAATATAAGAACACAAATATTTATTTCATTATAAAAATTTAAAATGAAATACTTAAAAAATCATAAGAATCTGTAACAAGAATGCTCTTAAGTTTGATTTGCAGAAAATCGTATAGCTATTACATATATTACTTACGTGGGTCTCTTTTGCCTTTGCTATCACGGAAAATACCAATTTTTTTATGGTTTCAGCCGTTATTTGGTTCAACCCATACACCAAACCCGTTCAAATAAAGTTTTAGGGTTCAAACTTTTCGTTCGTTTTACTTGTTTTCATGACTACACAATATATTCGTCCAGAATTCTCTTGATTTGTTAGTATACCGGTACTATCAAACAGTTAGTTTCACTCATAAATTGGGGCATTCCCAGTTCGCAGCTAAGAAACTGGTTAGGAAGTAAATTAATATTGTGGCCATATTCCAAATTATTTCGAATTTCTATAACTGTATTTTTTTTTTATATCTACGACACGTCAGTTGTACCGCAAGCTAATGGAGAAGTTTTAGGTGGACGAGCAGTTGTCGTTTTGCTTACTGGTGATTGAGACTCGAATACATTATTTTATTGTTTACATTGTTGMCTTCGTAAAAATTAGAAGATTGTGCAAAAATTCAATACGCATTATCCGAAGGAACCAAATGGTTGACAATCAAATTTGGGATATTATGACTTCTGTTCAGATTCGCCCAGAATTCTCTTTTTGGAGGCTCATTTAATTTAATAATGAAAATCATTACATATGTGTACATATATACTATATTTTTCCTTCACTGGCGTATAAACCGTTAACGCGGCTATATCCGAGTTGAAAGCAATTGGAGATTTCAAGCGAAGCCAGGTGCTTCTCCATCTGGTCTTTCCCACGGAGTGGAGGTCTTCCTCTTCCTCTGATAGACGAAATTATCTACGACTTTATGACTGTCAACAGACGTCAGAGTCGAATCGCGAGTACGAGGACTGTTTCTTTGATGAGAGGAGATCTTCCGTTTTGCTCTCGTTCACCAGCAGACCCATATGCTTTGCTTCCTTATTCAGTCTGGAGAAACAAAACTAAAGGCGCGGGTGTTGAGGCCAATGATATTAATATAGTCGGCATACACCAGCAGCTGTACACTCTAATAATAGATTGTACCTRCTCGATTAAGTTCTGCAGCTCGAACTATTTTCTCCAGAAGCAGGTTGAAGAAGTAGCACGATAGGGAGTCGCCTTGTCTGAAACCTCGTTCCCGATTCTGGTGAAGCTTTTGGTGTTGCTCAACGTCAGTTTACACAGCCGTATTAGTTTCGCGGGGATACCAAATTCAGGCATCGCGACATACAAGCAACTCCTTCTCGTGCTGTCGAAAGAAGCTTTGAAATCAACGGAGAGGTGGTGTGGTGGCATAACGCTTTTTTTCATGGGCAATTGCATTTTTCCGAAAAGAAAGAAGTCGAATGGTGTCACATCAGGTGAACACGATACACGGAACACGATAAATCGGTGGTTTGGAGATGTTAAATTCCATTTCCATGAATTTCAATAATGATTTCGGCTGATTTTTGATGAATTCACGCACTGTTTCGATGGAATTTCCGGTGATCACAGATTTTGATTGGCTCACATGTTGATCGTCATTTATGTCCTCAATATGCTCAAACAAAGCCGTCGTTATTCCAATTACATTCGATGTGATGATGATGACAGTAAGATACAGATAAGATAGTACAACGAAGTACATTTCGAAGGAGCGTTTGAATAAACTTTTAGAAAGTGAGAGTGGTGCCCTCTAATTCTGGCTTCAATAATCAAATTCGCTCAAGGCAAATTGTCTTGATATCCCGATCCACCCTATGAAAATGGGTAAATTAGGCTTATAACCCCGCGACTATATAATGGCTTTGTTTACAGCTAAACGTGTCAGAGACATAATATTTTATAATAGAGATGGTACAAAATAATGGCGCAAAAATAACTTTCCGATGGTTTATGTCTGTAATTTTTTTTAAATGAAAAACTTTAATTCTGCTTGTAGATTATTTTTATTTGATTTCGAAGTCAAGTCGAGAATATATATCATGCAAATGGCCGCCACTACAGTTGACTGTCATTTGAGCCCTTTTTATGGCATTTTCTATCATTTTGACCGCACCTTCCGGCGATAAGTCCTCACATTCTTGACGGATATTGTCTTTAAGAGCTGCAAGAGTCTGAGGCTTGTTGACATAAACCCGCGACTTCAAAAAGCCACACAATAGAAGTCTGGAACGTTCAAATCAGGCGATCTTGCTGATCAGTTCAAATCGCGAAAACGGGAGATTAGGCGCCCGAGAAATGCATCCTTCAGCATATCGGTTGTGGGGCTTGCTATTGTGTGCCGTTGCACCGTAATGTTGAACCCCATGTTTTCAATCCCAATTCATCAAKTTGTGGCAAAAGAACTCGTTGATCATTGCTCTGTACCGCTCACCACCGACAGTAACCGTTTGGTATGCGACGTCTTCGAAGGAAAAGGGTCCGATGACTCCTCCAGTGAAAACAGCACAACACACAGTGACTTTGAGCGGGTGTAATGGCTCTTCGTGGGCTACACGCGGATTTTAAAATTTTGCTTATTTACGTACCCGCTAAGATGGAAATCTTCCTCTTGGTGGTGATTAAGTATCTCTTGAGCGTATGTTAGACGCGATTGSCTTCTGGACTTTGTACGGAGGCATTTTCAAATCTTGTACCAAAATTCGCTGTAAACACCGTCGAATGATACCCATTTGCGTGGTATGTYRTCTGGTCGATGTCGACGGCGCTTCCATGACATCTTCGGCAAAAGCAGTAATATTCTCTGCAGAACGGCTACTCCGGGGTCTGMTACGCCTGGCAGMATCTCGTATTGTGCCAGYCTCTTCGAGGTGAACGGCTAAACGTCGCAGTGTTTCACCAGTAAACGACGAACGGCCAGGAAATCTGCGACAAAATTCACATTGTGTCATAGTATATAGTATCAAACAAATAGTCGTCAATAACCCGCATTCTAGAGCATTTACGTGCGATCGACTATGTTTGATCGACTATGCTTGATCTAGCGTAGACTCCGCTTATACCGATATACAGCAATTATAGCCGAGTCGTTTCTTCTTTTCGCTACGTGGCGGCAATTGGAGATTTCAAAGAAGCCAGGTCCTCCACCTAGTTTTTCCAATCGAGGAGGGTCTTCATCTGCTTCCCCGGCGTTTACTGAGTCSAATACTTTCAGAGCTGGAGTGTTTTCGTCCATTCGGACAACATGACCTAGTCAGCGTAGCCGCTGTCTTTTAATTCGCTGAACTATGTCAATGTTGTCATGCATCTCTTCTGGTTCCATCCAATGCGATATTCGGCGTGGCTAACGCGCAATAAATCTTTCGCAGAACTTTTCTGTCGAAAACTTGTAACGTCGACTCCTCAGATGTTGTTATCGCCCATACCTCTGCACCATATAGCTGAACGGGAATAATGGGTGACTTATAGAGTTTGGTTTTTGTTCATCGAGAGAGGACTTTACTTCTTAATTGCCTACTCAGTCCGAAGTAGCACCTGTTGTCGAGAGTTTACTGCGTTGAATTTCCATGCTGACATTATTGGTGGTGTCGATATTGGTTTCAAGATGGATAAAATTATCTACGAATTACGATATTTCGTCCTGTCCTCGTTCATCACCAGACCCCTTCGCTTTGCTTCCTTATTCAGTCTGGAGAAACAAAACTAAAGGCGCGGGTGTTGAGGCCAATGATATTAATATAGTCGGCATACACCAGCAGCTGTANAAACAAATAGTCGTCAATAACCCGCATTCTAGAGCATTTACGTGCGATCGACTATGTTTGATCGACTATGCTTGATCTAGCGTAGACTCCGCTTATACCGATATACAGCAATTATAGCCGAGTCGTTTCTTCTTTTCGCTACGTGGCGGCAATTGGAGATTTCAAAGAAGCCAGGTCCTCCACCTAGTTTTTCCAATCGAGGAGGGTCTTCATCTGCTTCCCCGGCGTTTACTGAGTCSAATACTTTCAGAGCTGGAGTGTTTTCGTCCATTCGGACAACATGACCTAGTCAGCGTAGCCGCTGTCTTTTAATTCGCTGAACTATGTCAATGTTGTCATGCATCTCTTCTGGTTCCATCCAATGCGATATTCGGCGTGGCTAACGCGCAATAAATCTTTCGCAGAACTTTTCTGTCGAAAACTTGTAACGTCGACTCCTCAGATGTTGTTATCGCCCATACCTCTGCACCATATAGCTGAACGGGAATAATGGGTGACTTATAGAGTTTGGTTTTTGTTCATCGAGAGAGGACTTTACTTCTTAATTGCCTACTCAGTCCGAAGTAGCACCTGTTGTCGAGAGTTTACTGCGTTGAATTTCCATGCTGACATTATTGGTGGTGTCGATATTGGTTTCAAGATGGATAAAATTATCTACGAATTACGATATTTCGTCCTGTCCTCGTTCATCACCAGACCCCTTYGCTTTGCTTCCTTATTCAGTCTGGAGAAAGAGGAACTAATGAACTATATATTCATAAAATC
The DNA here is from genome assembly GCF_001853355.1 of Bactrocera latifrons. Classification (NCBI taxonomy): domain Eukaryota; kingdom Metazoa; phylum Arthropoda; class Insecta; order Diptera; family Tephritidae; genus Bactrocera; species Bactrocera latifrons. The sequence continues at coordinate 20,025 of NW_017537058.1, forward strand.
AGTGACTTTAATTTAGTGAACCGGACTTCATATTGCATAGTGGAAAAATCAAAAGGAATTTAAAATGGTGTTATATAGTAAATAGGCTTGGTTTTTGTGTGATTTCACTCACTTTTGTACTGTAATGTAATATACCGACAGAATGAGTGTGGGCAGTGCCGCGGCAGTCGTTCAAATTTGTCACCGGCTCTTAAAAAGCCCTTATGGCGCAAAAGAAATCCTCCTATCAGAAGATGCTATAGATTTTGCAATTGACCTCTAATSTCAGTTCTGTTTTGATATTTCTGTAGTAAACACATACGAAATACACGTAAATGCTCCAGAATGCGGGTTATTGACGACTATTTGTTTTATACTATATGCTATGACACAACGTGAATTTCGTCGCAGATTTCCTAGCCGTTCGACGTTTACTGGTGAAAMACGAACAATACGAGATGCTGCCAGGCGTAGCAGACCCCGGAGTAGCCGTTCTGCAGAGAATATTGCTGCTKTTGCCGAAGATGTCATGGAAGCGCCGTCGACATCGACCAGATGACATACCACGCAAATGGGTATCATTCGACGGTGTTTACAGCGAATTTTGGTACAAGATTTGAAGATGCTTCCGTACAAAGTCCAGAAGCCAATCGCGTCTAACATACGCTCAATCACCACCAAGAGGAAGATTTCCATCTTAGCGGGTACGTAAATAAGCAATATTTTAAAATCCGCGTGTAGCCCACGAAGAGCCATTACACCCGCTCAAAGTCACTGTGTGTTGTGCTGTTTTCACTGGAGGAGTCATCGGACCCTTTTCCTTCGAAGACGTCGCATACCAAACGGTTACTGTCGGTGGTGAGCGGTACAGAGCAATGATCAACGAGTTCTTTTGCCACAAATTGATGAATTGGGATTGAAAACATGGGGTTCAACATTACGGTGCAACGGCACACAATAGCAAGTTCCACAACCGATATGCGGAAGGATGGATTTGCACTGGTGAGCAAGATCACCTGATTTGAACGTTCCAGACTTCTATTGTGTGGCTTTTTGAAGTCGCGGGTTTATGTCAACAAGCCTCAGACTCTTGCAGCTCTTAAAGACAATATCCGTCAAGAATATGAGGACTTATCGCCGGAAGGTCCGGCCAAAGTAATGGAAAATGCCATAAAAAGGGCTCAAATGACAGTCAACTGTGGTGGCGACATGATATTATATTCTCGACTTGATGTAAAAAATTAAAAAAAAATAAAATAAAAATAATCCACAAGCAGATTTAACGTTTTTCATTAAAAAAATTACAGACATAAACTATCGGAAAGTTATTTTTGCGCCATTATTTTATACCATCTTGATTGTWAAATATTATGCCTCTGACACTTTTAGCTGTAAACAAAGCCATTCTATAGTCGCGAGTTTATAAGCCTAATTTACCCATTTTCATAGGGTGGATAGTAGGGTAGSTCGATTCCGGACTTTTTTCGATTCGGGATTTCTTATAGTGCGGAAAAGTTGCTTTAGTACTTCCTGTTTCCAATGCAAGTTTTTGTTTTCAGATCGGATTGCATCTTCAACCCCAACTCCGGTCTTGAAATTTCGGAAATTCGCCTAAAATCGTGAAATTGTATACCTAGCGCCTGAAATACGCATCTCATGGCAAAATGTATAAAACAAAAGTTATTTGTCACGTCATTTGCTACCGAATGTTCCCGAGATACGAACGAAAATGCGGCGCGCAAGGTGAAAATCGGTTTGCGRCCACACTTCTTGACGTTGATTTCGCCGAGTGCTATCACTCACATTCATTCACCTACGCCAAAGGACACGTTCGGATAGGTCTCCACACAAATATTTTTTCATCGAGTTCCTTCACTCTTGTTGTTGATTTCGCTGAGTGATATCACTTATATTCTCTTAACAGAACACAGAACTCTAAATGTCTGTTTCTAAATTTAAATTTAGACAGAAATGTCCTGTGTTTGGCATATATCCGACATCACTGCTTGTAAATGCATTTATTTTTCTTCTTGCACTTGTCCAAAGGAAAGGAAAGTTCCTATCAATGAACAACCATTTCTCTTGGACCGGAGAACCAGAATAATTGGTCGCATTGGAAGTGTTGATCTACCTGAAACCAAAAAGATTACAAAGAAAATGAACGCAAAGAAAAGCTTTCAAAACGTCATTCAACAATCAACACTTACCAGAAAAGTATCAGCTAGAACACGTGACCATTCAGATCAACCAGACTCTCATACAGTCGACAACAATGTAGGTGCGTCGCACATGGATTCTTCCAAAACGATGCTGGTGATGAATTTTCTCTTCCATCCTCTAAAACCAAACAAAACACACTAGTATTAGAACACACTGCTTTAGCTGCCCAAAGATTTGGAGTAAGTGATAGAGCAGCGGCCTTGATTGTTTCATCTGCTTTTCTGGATKCCAAAAAAGCAGGTTTGATAACAGAGGATCAGGCTAGCTTTGTCACCGACAAATGCAAGATTAGTTGGGCAAAAAGAAGTGTTGGAGTTAAGCTCAAAACACCGAAAGAATTGACTCTGTATATGGGCTGTATTTTGACGCAAAGACAATACACTTACACAAGTCAGCGAAGGTGAAATGTACTACCGCGACACTGTCAAAGAGGAACAAATTTCTCTTACAGCGGAACCTGGTTGTCATTACTTTGGCCACGKCACCTCTCCTTCCGGGTCAGCTGAGGATGAGACGCAAGCTATATGGCAACATTTACAAGACAATTCAGTTGATGTGGAACATCTAGAAGTTGTCGGTGCTGATGGCACCAACACGAACACTGGTTGGAAAGGTGGAATCATTTGGAAACTAGCAGAAAGAATAGGTATTCCATTACAGTGAGTTGTTTGTCTTCATTTCAACGAACTTCCGTTTCGTGCTTTTTTCGAACACATAGATGGTGTCTCAAAGAGTCCAAATACATTCTCTGGCGACATAGGTAAACTGCTCCCTGATTGCGAGAAGTTGCCTGTTGTCAAATTTGAAAGTTTTCCATCCTGCCAATTACCTTCTGAGGTTATTAATCCGACTCAACTTAGCACAGACCAAGTTCATCTCTATAAAATATCAGAAGCTGTTATTTTCGGTCAATGTTCCTCAGATTWAGCGTCGATGCATCCAGRTAACATGTGCAAATCTCGCTGGCTCACCTGTGCAAATAGAATTCTGAGGTTATAGATTTCTACTCATAAAAGGGCTGTCTGGTGACACTGCAGAGGTATGGAGATTTAGTGAATTCCCCTCTCACACCATGGCAGTCGAGAGAACCGTCAAACTGGTGACAGAGGCATTTTCTAAAGTTATTGGCCCCCAATCTCGTGATCGTTTTATACGCTCTACACTGAAATCTAGGCAACAAGTGCCAAAGTTTAGTACAAAATCTGATTTTATCAATAAATTTGACACAGATTCAGACCAAAACAAGCCTGACATATGGTTGGTTGGTTGGGCTGGGCTTGGGAGGAAGGCCCGAAGAGCAGCCACCTCCACGCGGTGGCTTCTGGGTGACCAATACAGGTTAGCTGAGAGCTGCAACAATTTTCAGCTTGCGCTGTGGCGCGCCGCATTTTCGGTAGTATCTCGGGAACGGTTCGGGCCATTTCGGTAACAAATGACGTGACAAATAACTTTTGTTTTATACATTTTGCCATGAAATGCGTATTTCAGGCGCTAGGCAGACAATTTCACGATTTTAGGCGAATTTCCGAAATTTCAAGGCCGGAGTTGGGGTTGAAGATGCAATCCGATCTCAAAACAAAAGGATGCATTGGAATCAGGAAGTACTAAGGAAAGTTTTCCGCACTATTAGAAATCCCGAATCGAAAAAGGTCCGGAATCGACCCACCCTAGTGGATAGGGATATCAAGAAAATTTGCCTTGAGCGAATTTGATCTACAAACAATTGTTTTGCTGATTGTTTAAAGAAGAACTGTACTTTGCTCAAAAATGTACACAGATCGAAATATTGTTTTCAGTTAATCGTATTTTGTAAATGTAAAACTTCAGCAACGGTAACACAGCACTGTAAAAAGCACTTAGCTTGCTTATTGTTTGCACAAAAAAAGTGTAAAATCATATGTGTTCTTAAGCAATTTAATGTTGAAATCTGTAAATTTGAATAAAATGAGAAAACGAAAAAATTAGAGATCGTGAAACACATATATCTTTCACCAAATTGGCGAAAAAAATTGGTCAAAGTCTAATGCCCGGATTCACAGTCCATAGTGTTTTACAGTTCATATTTAAGTTATGCTTAAGTACTGAAAACGGGASACTTAGGCTGTGCTTATGTAACAGCTGATTTTTGTTTTGAGTTTTCAGTGACATCTTTCTTAGCGTTCGAGCAAGTGTCTGTCCGCTTGCATTCGATGACAGCTTTATACTTTTCAAACAGTTTCAATAGGTGCTCCGACTCCCTAGCGGTGAAATTCGGAGTTCTTTTGTTGTTTTCATCCATTTTAGATATAACTTTTCTCGCAAATTTATGTATTGTCTGTTATAATTGAAATATTTTAAAGATATGCMCATAACGTTGCCATATATCATAATAAAATTTTATAGAAATTATATATTGACTGTGAAACGCAAACGACTACTTAGTCTGCAACAATGCTTAACTAAGATTTTATTGGTCACAACTTAAGTGTGGACTGTGAAACCGGGAATAAATGTAGAAGACCATTACATGAGACAAGGTGCATTTTATAGTATGAACCTCAAAGGCAAGACTGAAAAGGATTTGATTTTGGTAATGTAAAATGAAAATGAAGACTTACAAAATATTTTATATTTTATAAGCATGTCTTATATTAAAGTTTTTATTTTAAAATTAGTTATCGTTCGCTTAAGCATAACTCCCTATTTTGATCACAAAAACTATTGATGGCTTCTATAAAATGTGTTTGTATGTCGATTTAGATTTCATTTATTAATGATAACTTACTTTAGTTTGAAATGATGTTAGTATTATTATTTCCAAAAAATCGTAATCATTAAATATTAAAAAGAACTGATCGACTAGCAACTATAAATAATATTTTTAATTTTAAAATTTACTTGCAAGACAATAACAACTTTACCACTATTGTAGTTTATTAGAAAATAACGCAAATATGATTACTTAAACACATATACCTTTGCTCTGAGAACTTTTTTACCATTAACTAATTACAATACTCATCAAATCTGAAGGATAAATTTGCAAAATGATTGTAAACTAGTATTATTACCATAATATGCAAAAAATTGTAACAGCGTTAGCTGAATCACGTTTTTTATAAAATAGTTTTCTCTCTTTTTTTGGACAGGTCCTTTAAGACAATAATGTAAATATAATATTATTTGGTTGAAATTGACAAAGTACTCCTTTCCTCTACTATTTCGGATGTAAAATTTAAAGCCTCAGATGCATTTAGTTATTCCACCCATGTGAAGATTAAAAATTGATTGCGGCCGGAATTTTTAAAAGTCTGTTCTGAGGGATAAAGGGGCCTAATGCACATTTAAGAATAAAAAAACCTGATTGAAAGTAGTTCCAAAATGAAAGAAAAAAAATATTTGTTTGTAAACATGCATATTTTATTTATAAAAAACTTYGTAAAAATGAAAAGCAGGAAACAAATTTTAGATATTAGATGACTATTTCTTTTTATAATAAAATACTTTTCTTCGGATACGCAAATGGTAAATGTACTCAAACGTTGCAATTTCCAAAATTTTGAATATTGAATCAAAATACTAAAATGCTTGTCCAATATTTTTATACTCTTGCAACCAGTTGCTATAAAGTATAATAGTTTTATTCACCTAACTATTGCACGTATCACCTAAAACAAAATTAGATAGATATAGGGTTATTTATATATAAATGATCAGGGTGACGAGAAAAGCTGAAATTCGGTTGACTCTCCTTCCGTCCGTCTGTGCAATAAAACTGTAGYTTGGCACAGGGGCGATAGCAAGTAAAAAATTTTGAAAAAGTGGTCGGGTCTAATATGCGTATCTTCGAAACCACTATAGCTACAACAACCAAATTTGCCCAGCATGAATATTATAAAAATTCCTAAAAATCCTGTGAAAGTGAATGACATCGTATAAAAACAACGCTCACTTCCCATGTAACGGTACTGTTTAACCCTACTAATAGCGCGATAAATCGATAACCAAATGAGTCAGAAACGTAAAAATTTGCCGCCTGGATGGTATGGCAAGGCTTTAGAGGAACCGTGGTAAAAATTGTACGATGGGCGTGGCACCGCCACTTTTTGGTGACATCCCATATCTCGAACGTATCATTCTTTGTATATTCCAATATCGCGCTATGAAAATGACCGAAATCGGACRCTTCCCATGTACTTTCTGGTACAGAAATCAAGAAGCAATTAATATAATAGGATTAAACTTTGCACGAATAATGCCTTCAGTGTATGCCACTTTATGACAAAAATTTGTTCAAATGCAGCCAAAACTGTTCAAGACCTTAGGTACCGAATATGTAGACCCTAGTACCTATAGTTGACTTTTGTTCCTGAGCCCCTTATACTTCGAACTTCCTCGTTATTTTATGCTGGATATATTGGCCAATATATGAGTTATCTCAATAAAATTTTCAGAAAGTATTTGACTTATAAAGGCATATCATTTTGCTTAAAATGAATACAATTGAGCGAAAACTTCACCTTAGCCCCAAATAACCATTACCAGGATTTTTGAACAAATAGTTAATTTGTATAACGACTACGTGTAATGGTTTTGATTTTTCGAACAAATCATATGTCGAATATATATGTAGGTTAGTTGAACCCGAACTTAGACCTTTCTTACTTGTTATTGAAAATAATTGGTTGGGACTAACTTAAAAAGTAAGCGCTGTAACTATAAAACTTGCTTTTTATAGCACAAATTAAGCAGTGCTTATCGCGAAAATGGAAAAGCATCAAAGAGTTTGAAATCGAATGTTGTAGTCCTAATCGGCTCCCTGGATAGAGCGGGTAGAGCGTACTGTGTGATCTGCAGATGCGGTTAATTGTTTACATATGTCGCTAGGCAGGAGTTTTAGGAGTTGGGTTAACTAATACTCATTTTGATAATATATTTAAAATAAATGTTGCACCTATATGTTGAAGTTTAGCAATATTTCCTTATTTGTAATCGAACGTTTTTATTCTATGTACATATGTTCCGAGTTTTCCATGATATCAATTCTATCATATATTTACAATGTCATCACGGATATATGCAAGAACGGATATGCCAAGAAGACAAATAACCGCCAGAAGTAATAAAAACATTGCTGTCTTTCCGGCAAGTGTTGCTGAAGACCGCAATTTGCCGATTCCAGGACGTTCTCGAGAATTGGGGCTGTCTCAAACCACAACCTGGCGGATGTTTAGAAAGCATTTGAGCTTGCTTCTGTATAAAATTTTTCTCACAGAAGCCATTGGTTCACCGGTAATGTCGTGAATTTCCTGATTTTGCTTTGGAGCAACTTGGAAACGATAATGATTTTTTTGAAATTTCTCTTTTCCGATGAGGGAAATGACTTTCATCTGAGTGGTGCCGTAAATAAACAATAATGTCGATTCTGGTGTGAAGAAAACCCAAAAATTATTTATGATCAACTTTTACATTTTTGGTCCAATGGAATTACAACTCCGTACTTCTTTCGAAATGAAGTTGATGATAACCAACTTTAAATAACTGCTATTGGCACATAGGACGTGCAACAATCGAGTTATTTCCAGAAAATTTTGGAGATTCGATTAGTTCATTATATTGTGACATTGAATGTCCTCCAAGAAGTTGTGATTTAACATCATTGGACTACTTCTTATGGGGTTATTTCAAATCATTGGTTTTTAGATCCTCTTAAAGTTATAGAACTCAAAATTGAACGTGTTATTTATATATACGAACTGAAATAGTAGAAAAGTTTTGGAAAATTGGGTTCATCGAATTCCCTCCTGCAAAAAAAAACTCGTGGAGGCCATTTGAATGATGCTATATTCAAAACTTCATTATAACAATTGTACTTTATAATAAAAAAAAAATATTTGAATTTTCTTAACAGTTAGCGTGTTTTGCTTTTTTTTTTTAAGAATTTGTAACACTCTTATTGGAAATTTGTGTATGTACATGTACATATACATATAAAAATCACTCCCATCCTGTCGACCGATCATCACGCTTAAACTTGTATTTAATGAAAACACCTCTGTCATAGGCACGCTTTTATGTTGAAGCTCGAAGATTTGTTTTCGCCCTTATAGCACATAAAATGAAAAACTATTTCTAAACATAAAAAATAAATATATTTTTCAGTCAAATTTCAAATGGAAATTTCATTATTTTTTAATAAATTGTAAGATATTAATCATGTTCTTAATAAGAGAGAATAATCAATTAAATATTGCTTCATAAAAATTATAAAACAGACTTTTCACCGTAATATTAATGCAGCGTGCAAATACATACGTCAAATTTAACGTTGATGTATATATTAAAGACAAAAATATTGTAGTACATACAAAAAAATTGGTAGTTACAAATGTAAATATAATTTGAAAAATTTAATGTTTATATAATTATATATTTWAAGCAATGATATAAACCAATTGAAACTTACCAGCCAATAGATTTTGTGTGAATTTAATTCACAGAAAGTGAATTAGTAATAGAAAATGAAGTTTTCTAAAAGTATTGTAAAAAAAATTATCTTTGTATACCTTGAGGACTTAGTTTGCCATCCAGAAGGAACGTTGGATACCGTATAAATTATATATTTATTTAAATGATTAGCTGACTCATTTTAGTCATGTCGGTTTGTGTATCGGCTTCAATACTTCGGCAGGCTGTATTTATATGACTTGTCTAAAGCAAAAGATTGATTTATATTTTAATGATTTCAATTCAAATATAGTTAAAAAAAAAATATAGTTAAAAAAAAACTCGTTGTCTATATACTAAAGCAGATATGTTGGCTTCGCTCGCGAGATCAATGCCAGAAATGAAATTTTTTAAATAATTTACAAAAACATTTATGCATACGTGTATTACTTACTTTTTGTTCTTAACGCTTTTTTTTTAATTTTATGAATATTTTTATAGAACTCTAATATCAAATTTTGCAATTTTGTGATGCGACAATAACAAACGTTTTGCATGGACAAAAGTGGAGCCAGCTATTTGAAGTGACGGAATTTATATTAATTGCCTCCAGTAGTATGATATTGCTTAAGTATATCACTAAAATTACAAAATTTAAGGGAATTATCACATCTTTCCCTGGACAATTTCAGCAATCCAAGAGCATTTCCTGCTATTTTAGTTAACATTTTTCTTATAACCTCCACCCTAATATAAACATACGTGTATTGATTTGCTTTCCAACAGGTTCAACTTAATCTAATCTAACAATTTCTCATCGTCCTTAAAGTGCCCTTGAGAACAACTGTTCATAAAAACGGTTTTATTAGTTTTCTGATATATACATGTGATTTCTTTTTACTATAAGAAAAAAATTCTTTTCAGTAAATCCCACTGAGATTAAACCGGTTTTTTGTTTGCGGTATGCACCTATACAACTTTGTTAAACGTTTTACACCCTCATTACAAATTTAACACTTTGATGTGGAATGTGGGTTTCGTATAATACAATGTAATTTCGTAAATGCATTCATGTGAGCTTACAAAGATCAAATTTCCACAGAACAGGAATTGAATTTTGATTAGTTGATTGTAATAACATTTATTTTTTGTATTTTATAATATAAATTAACATTCATTACTTGAATTCACATGGCTATGAAACGTAATAAAATTATTTTTATTAGAAAACTTCCAATATCACACTCGCGATGGATGACGAGATTTATAAAGTTATCTTGATGAAGATATAAATTATACTTTAGCGAAGTTAAAGTATACATAATTGCATGCACCATTATCATCAGTTATCTGTTCCACTAAACACGACCTAACCTCTGCGGTATTTGGTCGCCTCACCAAATACCGCCCATTTACAAAAACACTTTCAGGTTTTATTAAATAATGAAACTTATATGTGCATATGTGTATGATATAAAACAAATCTCAGGAACATAGTCATTATACCTAAATGCTATGTATGTATATAAATATTATGTGCTGCGTTTTTGTATTGAGTAAATTCCTAAACTGATGAACCGCTTTTAGCATAATTTAGAACACTGCATCCATTTTAATCCAACTTAAAATATATAATAATTTACATATATCTACTTATGTTAAATTTCAAAACTTTGCTTAAATAAAAAAGTATATTTTTATAGATAAGCAGATGTTGAAAATTCAAATGAAAGTAATACTAATTCTTTATTTTTTCATTAACAAATCAATTTATTAATAATTTTCAATACGTACATATATTAAAAATTTATTTTGATTATAATGTCGGCAACAACGTTTTTGTCTACGCTGGTAAATTTTATTGAACATTTTATTATTATAGTATTTAATGTATACCATAGCCAAAGCAATGCGTTATTAGATGTAATAGTTTGATTTAAAAAATTATATACTTAAGTGGGTATATACTTAATTCCATTACGATACTTCCAGAAAATTGACAATACTTTCAGTAAAGAAACAGTAATTTTCACTGACATATATACGCCGATTTCAATAAATTTGATATAACAGTTAATGTTCTTAGTGATGTTCATTATACAGCGTCTACCAATAGGATAGGATAAGACGGCATCATCGGTCTTTATTTCTTTTGGATTGAGGCAGGTAATGTCGTTACAAACAATAGAAAGCGTTATAACACGATGTTAACCGTCATTTTCCGGAATTCGATGAAATTGGCGTGGACGATTTCAATTTCCAAAAAGATATTGGGCAATCTCATGTTTCGGTAATTTCTAGAAAATATGTGCATATGTGTATGTGCTCCAGTCAAATGGCCGCCAAGATCATGCAATTAACTAACTAATATTGTGATACTTAGATAGAATATGTTAAACCACAAAAAAAGTGTTAACATAATACTCTAAGATCACGTTAGACAATACAAAACAAAACACAAATAAACACCAGAAATGCCTTAACTTACTTTATATTAATAAGTATATTATTATCTAATTATATAATTTTTAGGGACTATAGAAACACATATCATAGTTTACCTAATATGTTCGAGCAGCACAATCATACTTATGATAGAGTTGTTTCATTTTATGTCGTTTACGTATTGTACAAAAATCGAGAAAACTTCGCTTACATCATTTTCTCGTGGATGGCCTATCATATATAGGTATATGAGATAGGAGAAGTGTAGCGCTCTGAACGGAATTGAAATCCTACCCTGTGTGAGCATGATTAATGAAAATTTTCGATCCTTGCCAAAGCACTAAAGGAACGTCCATCACTTGAAACAGAAACAGTAAAGTGCAAAATATTCTCAAAGCGAAGAATTAGGAAAAGTCTTTTTATATTTCGAGTGTTGATGGCATTAAATAAGTTGTATGTAGTAAGACGGGTTTCAAAATTAGCATCGCTGTGAATGGTGAATTGCTTCCTTGAACAACTTATTAAATACATCAACGGAATATTTTTGTGCAAATTTTTTTTTACAGATGCCTTCAGTTCGGATTCATGTCATGGAAAAATAGAAGTGAGAACGGTTTTTTAAATTTTATTTCTTTCTACTTGATGCACATAAATTTCAAATTCGTAAGAAAGCTTTCTATAGTTCTAATATATAGCGACGATGGTGGCATTGATCTCTTGAAAAACTATGTTTCTTACACTGATTGAAGAAAGCTTTTAAACCACGTGAAGATCATCAAAACGTACTCAAAATTTCTCATATAATGTATTTCGAAATTCCATAAATTTCTCCACGAATTTCTACCGTAAGGTTAAGCTTCTAAAGTTCTTTCAATGCGTTTATCCATGCGAGAATATTTATCGCAAGTGGTTTGACAGCATCGAATCTGACAGACCATTTTGTATTAGAAAAACAGTGAAGTGAATTGAATTTCCTAATATTTGCGGTATTTTTATTGAATTTTCAATTGTTCATAAATTTTTTTTGATGACTCATGCCAAGCTCTTGACCGGTGCTACGGCTGCTAATATGCCGGTCTCGACCAATTCAGCGATTTTATCGCAATTTTCGACGACAGGCCTTCCGGAGCGTGGCGCATCTTCGACCACCTCTACACTAGAACGAAAACGCTGAAACCATCGTTGTGCGGTGGAAATGGAAACTGTATCGGGTCCATAAACTGCACAAATTTTATAGGCGGCCTGAGATGCATTTTTGCCTTTATCGTAATAGTACTGTATAATATGCCGTATTTTCTCTTTATTTTGCTCCATGTTTGCGACGCTATAACTCACGAACGACTTAAAAAAACGGCAATCAATCAAACACGTGTTAGCGCGTGAAGATTTTCAAAAAGGTATAGAATGACCCGATGCGACGAATATAACTAGAACTACGCACTCTCAGCGCCAACTAGCGAAAATATCGCAAGACTTTTTTGACAACCTAATACTACCGAACATCTAAACTCAGCGTATGAGGATAACAGAGCGAAAGAACTGCATACTTTTTTTCGCGCTCCTTCAAATTTATAGTTCATATTATTGCCATTAGTAGTCCTGTCCACGGAAATCTTCCCAAAGAATGTTGTAATTTTACAATGTTTCGSCAATGAAAGCGACAATAGCTTTGTAGTTTTTTTCGTGACATTCTACAAAAGCGAGAAAACGTTTCTTTGCAGGTAGTCCCAGCGTTTAAATAATTGTTCGAATGAAACACCTATAAAAAGTATTTTAATATTTGTGCCATTTTCATTGTCATTTAGGTATGTGATTCTAATATTTATGGGGAAAACTGTGAAGGTGAAGATAAAAATATTTACGAATCATGTACATTCGTGTTACATGTTGTAATAATTTATGTATTAAAACAAATAATATGTGATATGAAAATTTATGTACATAATACACAAAATAAAAATGTCTACATACACAAAACTACCCTCTATACCTATAACATTTTATGCAAACTTATGTACCCATTTTTCTTCAAACCAGTTTGATAAGAAAATTTTCAGAGATGTAGAATACTGCTATCTTGTTAACGTTCTTCGTTGCTCTAAATTACACATATTTCAGTTGTAGTTGTTATCTAAATAAAACTATATTTGCTCACGAATTTTGGATTATGAACGCTGTTTCATATTTGTCGGGTTTTGTCTTTTGTTGATATGCATGACGTATTTAAAATATAATAATAATATTGAAACAGATAAACGATATGCATTTCTACAGTGGGTTTAAAAATTAACGTTTCCCATTGCATGATTAACTCGCTGTAAACTGTTTTTATATTTTTGCAATTTAAAACATGTTCGAATTCGGTAAATATTGAAAATAATCGAGTGGGATAATAGGACTGTACCATATGTATATAAATGATCAGGGTGATGAAACAAGTTGAAACCCAAGTGACTGTCTACCTGGTTTTTGTAAACTATAAGGTATTCTGATGAAACTTTTTATGCGCGTTTCTTGTTAAAAGTTACTAAAGCCGCGATAAATCAACAACTAAATACCGCAGAGACATAAAATTTTACACTCGAGAATAGAAGTAGAGAGTATAATAAGAGGACTTAATACGGTATCAAAATCCGACGACTCCCATCTGTAAAAATTAAGAGGAAATTGATATAACGGGATAAAACACCACCATATAGCCAAAAATTGTCTAAGTGCAACAAAAACTGTTCAAGCCTCTAAAAATAATTTGAACTCAGTACCTATAGTTAAAAATATTTACTGATGTATATCTGTGTGCTACAAATGGGTTTAATTGGGTCAATACTTACCTTAATATCTACATAACTAATATAAAGATTTTTAAACTACCGGGTGATTTTATACCGCATACATCGACCAATTGAGAGAGCGTAGTTTTCTTATAACGGTGTAATACTTTTGCTTAGAATGATTAAATCCTTATGTACCTGTAAGGTACTTTGTTGTCTTTAATCTTTGCACGTTGCAAGAGTATAAAATGTTCGATTACACCCCACTTACCTATCCCTTACTTTTTGTTTATGTTGTTGTGCCTACATTCTGTTTCAATCACGTCCAATTTGTTTGTGACTGCCGTCACTTGTTTATGCTCTTGCAACATATTGCTACAGAGTATAATAGTTTTGTTCTCTTAAAGGTTGACCACCTAAGCCTAATCGACATACAAAGTGCGTTCCAAAGTAAACAAGAATCTGCAGAGTGCATAAGAGGTTTCAACGTTTTCAAAGTGGTCGTGTGGACATAAATGACGGTCAACATGTAGGCCAATCAAGATCCGTGATCACCGGAAATTCCATCGATTTATCGCATTTTAACCGAGCATTTGGTTTGTTCCGCCCAAATTGACTGACGATCAATAATTTGTCTCATCGATCGACGCTTGAGACCGATTACCAAAAATCACATTTTTGTCATTAACCATTCCCCGTGTTCACCCGATATGGCACCGATCGACTTCTTCTTTTTTGGAAAAATACATTTGCCCATGAAAGGAAAGCGTTATGCAGACATAGAAGTCAACGAGCTAAAACACTCGTTCGACATGCTTTTGGACCGTGCAAAAAGCTGTATTGAAGCAGAAGGAGACTATATTGAATAAAATAAACTGATTTTGCCGAAAGAAACATTTGTTCTGTTTTTTTTTTTTAAGTGCAGTTTATGTTGGAATACACCTTGTAGATATAAATGATCAGGATGTCGAGGCGAGTTGAAATCCAGGTGACTCCCTGTATGTTCATCCGTGCAAGCTCTAACTCTTAATCATCGTAAAAGTATCACATAACACAGGCAGATTAGATATTATCAAATAATTTGAATTAAAGAGATTTATACAATGGTTTTTATTAAAATAAGGCATAGGTTAATTTATTATTAATTTTTGATTCAAATATAAAACTTGTGATACAAGGTACACAAGTAACAAAATGAAAAAGTGGAGCCAATATAAAATATTAGTAAGATACTGGGTGGAGAGATATCGAAGTTTCTTTAATGGTTAATTTCGGTGTGTCGAATGGTGGTTGATAATTTCAATCAATCAATGCTTTATACGATGCATCAATGTTCAAATTGGATTTTGTTATGTTAAGCAATAGTAAACTAAGCAATTGTCGTACATAGAGGGCTTGTCCGTAAAGTATAGGACTGGGTCCATTTATAAAAAATTATTGAACCAATCCTCACAATTCTTTACAAATTTTCAAAATAGGCTCCTTCCGCGTCGGTGCAGTTCCGCCAGCGTGATTTCCAAGTCGTCCCTTTAATGATTCTCTGGAATAGCCGTGCCTGCTCCCTGCCACCTAAAAACACCATTTATTCCTAAAGAAATATCCGGATAAGTCTGCTAGAACTTATTAAACGTCTCTGACGCAGATTTACCGAGTTTCACACAGAATTTAATCGCGTACCCCTGGTCTAACGAACACTGCATTCTCAGCTGTACACTCACAGAAACGCGTCGCGCAAAAGTGTTTTGAATGTTTGTACCGCCTCTCCAGGCGCTCGGAGCAGACTATCGTTCGTTAGCTAGGCACGCCCTCTACCGAATGCAGTCATTGCGCGTACGCTCCGAAGTACAGTCGCGGCGGAAGAAAACCAGTCCTATTACTCTTCGGACAAACCGAACTGGTAAATCCATGTTATTCAAAAACTATTTAAGCCTTGAGAAATATAAAATAAGGAATAATTGATTTCCAAAAATTAATTTTTTTACTTTTCACCTTCTTATAGTCACTATTTGTGTGTGATAAACAATTTTTAAATTCCAATAAAACTGTTCAAGATCATAGGTACCGAATGTGTGGACCCCAGTACCTATAGCTGACTTTTGATCGAAAATGTCGGTCAATGTGTGGTAGACATAACTGGAATTAAGAGATAATCCTTATCTTATAATGGTATATCTGCCTATCCTTCCCTTAGCCCCCATATTCTTAATATRAAGAATTTCGAACATCCGGGCGATTTTTACTGCATGTATCGCCCAATATGTGAGTTATCCCAATAAAAATAAGAGGGCGTATTTTATTCATTTGAGTGTATCTTTTTGTCTAAAATAGATAAATTTGAGCTTAGCCCTTAAATAACTAATACCAGGATTTTTGAACCTGGTTTTGGTTCTTGCAAGTTGCAAAAGTATAAAACGTTCGGTTGCAACCGAACTTGCTCGTTTCTGTTTACAAATTGTTTCTATGTATTTACCATATCAATACATAGTATAAAAGAAAGTCGATTTTTCTATCCCTTAATATGCTTAAATCTTTAAAATACGCAACGGATTTTGATGCGAAGCTTCATCCACTAAATTGTGGAGATATACAGTTATTTTGGAGATTTCTAATGTGATAAATAATTATATTTTTTCCGCTTACATTGCAAACGCAGGCTACCAGATTTATCAAAATATAAGTAGCGTTTGAAAAGTTTGGGGTGCCAATGCCAGCTATCACTACCAACTCAAAAGAAATACTTTTACGAAATATAGCTCAAGATGAGCCATGGTTAAACATCGATCAAAAAAATTTGTTCACTGCATTACAATCAACAATTGATTGTGTTTGGGATGAAGCTGCCATGTCAAGCAAGACTTTTGTGGAAGCACTGTGCGCAATTTGCGCAACAAAAATTTACCTATAAGTGGATGTACAACTCTGCTCATAGTTGTTACTCGAAGATACTCGACTAAAAAGGTTCACCCATTGCCCACATATCTATAGGTTACAGCTTAAAACTAATAGAGGGTTTCATCAACTTAGCGCAAGAGCAGACTACAAGTATTCCCAGAGACGCTGTTAAAGGTAGCAATGGAGAGTTAAAATAAAGTGATGATATTGATATTGATAAAGTAAGGTATAAGACAACAKCTTGGTTTAAAGAATACCCTTTCAATTTGAACTTTTACAGTTTCCGGCAGAGATATCTTTAAATCGTAATACATTTGTACTCTTGCAACTTGTAGGAATCAAAGCCAGGGAAATAGTTTGAGGTTTAAAGTGTCAACCAAAAGTTTAGAATCCAAGCAATTATATTATATTATATAACTCATACAATTACCGAGATTCGGCATACGTGCTCTGTAAAGTGAAAAAATATATACATTTTAATCAAACTCATTTATTCAAACAAAAGAAATATTTTATTAATTGTTCTCTATTTCAAAACTTAATCGTTGGATTTGAAGCGGTATATCAGTTAGAATAATTCATATCAAAAAACTCCTCCGTAAGATCGTAGCTTCAATCAAATTTGTCAAGAACTTTTTCACTGCCAACAGCATCAGGTTAATGAATACAATTAGGCTGTTCACGATAAGGTGGTTATCGGGTTATGTGGTTATGTGATTAAGTAAACAACAACAAAATGCGGTATGACAAAATAACCAACTTTGACCAACCCAGACCCTTGTTTGCAGATTATGTGGTTGTTTGCTTATTTCCAGTGTTAGAAAGTCGTTGGAGTTTTACTAAATGGCAGCACCAAAAATAAATAAATCTAAGCCAATGGCATTTCCATTTATATTTTCTAAATTGGAAATTCTGCTATTAACAGCTGTTTTTTGTTTATAATTGCATTGTGACACTGTTCAGGGCGCAAGATGTCTGCAAATTTTATACAAAGAATCTTTTAAACTCTTAAAATTCGGATTATTTAATAAGCTCATACCTTCAATAAAGTCCATTTCCTGAATAGAAGAACTTATTTTAAATTCAATTATGTTGCTTTTTAAACTTTGTTTAGGCATTTTATAAGTAGAAATTTCATTGAACTTAAAATGTAAACAATGAACAGCTGTTTGTGTGAAAATAAGCATATAACCATACAATATGGGATGTTCACCGATGATAGAGGTTATTTTTAATCTAATAACCACATAACCCGATAACCACCTTACCGTGAACAGCCTAAATGTCTCGGGTAGACTTTTTAATGCTGGCAATCGCACTTTGCCATTAGCTTAACACATCCCGGGCGTTTCAGTTTGAAAGTTGGCCGGACTACAATATGAACAAATTTCGTCCATCATGACAATGTATCTGTACATACCTACTATAATGAATATGACTGTGGCAAATATAAGCACGACGTAATCGTGATTGCCGTATAAGATTCAGTACAGGTACAGGGTCAACAGATCTTCTTTCGTGCAATACATTCACGCTGCGATGCATTTGCTTGTGCGCGTTTATCTGCAGTCTGTGATCAAATGGCACATCATTTGCATTACGCGCTCATCGACCTATATTTGCTCGTCTGGCCSGTTGTATTTTTCATTCTATTGCATCTATCATAAAATATTAAAACACTTGTACATATGTTTATTTAAATAAAGAAACACACAGGCATACATGTACTTCGTTCCAACTATTCAAAACTGGCCGTTGTTTGACAATTTAATTGAAATAAATCTTGTAAACGCTATGAAACAACTACGACTCTCTAAAAAACTTAGAAAAGTACACGCACACATATAAATAAGTAGTATTAATCTGAACAATTTAAGACTCACCGTTGGTATGAATACACCCAACAATATGTTTAAAAATATAAACACAAAGCAATAATTATCGCTGAAATTTTGCATTAATCGAAGCACGTCTGAAATGAAATGACCACATGAAAGACATAACAACATAACMATTACATGACATTACTTTATATATACGAGGACTCGTACATACATATATATAGATACTAGAGGACTCCTCCACGTTTTACTGTGGCTGATACATAGGTAGTACAACTAATACATCTATATGATTTCCACTAATTAGATTATAACTATAATATTAGTTAAGGAGATCTCGCATTGGTTTCTGTGGGAAAATACTGTTGAATTTGGGCTGTGCACCACTGAAATCAATCGCGTCGAGTCGACAGTCAGCCTAGTGGACTGCATATTATGAAACAGTTCTCTTGCGTGGTAAGACAAAAAATCGTCTGGCAATGTTATGGCATCAGTCTTTTGGGATGCCCGTGGTATACTATTCAACGAATGATTACTGAGCCAGTTTTAATTCATTGCACTGTGCATTTGGTTTCAGTTCTATTTCACTATTCCCAATATTTAGCAATTTTATTAGTTTTTATAAAMGATAAGTTTTAAATATATATACTTCATCGTTATCGTCTAAATATTGCACTGCTCTGTGCAATGCTTCGAAAATGTTGCTGTATATCTCAAATTATAATAAACATTTTTATCAACAATTCAGTTATGCCGCTAGATTTTTATTCTAGATATCGCGTTTGGTTTGTAATGAATGCACTTGCGGTCCTTGGTTTTCCAGTGCACCAAATTGTGAATCTAAACTATTCTCGAATCTCCTTAAACACACACAAAAAATTTCATCAAAATCGGTCCAACCGTTTAGGAGCAGTTCATTTACAAACAGAAGGTTTTTATAAATGAAGACAGTATCTATATTGATTTCATTTGTTGCAAAAATTGTGATAAATGAAGAACCCTTCGAACGATTTTGTTCAAACTTGTTCTTAGGATAGTATCGACGTTATTTTATTCAATAACTATTAATATGACACATAGTAAAAAAATGTTCCCTGTGTTTCATTAACAACTTGCAGGAATCAAAGCCAAGAAATACTTTAAGGTGTAAACCTCAACCAGAGGATCGGAATCCAAGTAATTTTATATATACATATACTACAATCTATAACCCATACACCGACATATTCGGCATAAGGTAAGGTAAGAAAAAAATAAAACCATTATATGGTATGTAATATATGGGAGTTGGGATAGCATTGACCCGATTTTATCTCTTAACTTGTATCATGCCACGTACTAAAAAAAATGTTCCCTGGGTTTCAATAAAATACCTTAGACGCGATCGCCAATCATATGGAGTAAATTCAGACGGATATTCACAAGYTAGGTCAATTCGCCCAATCTTATCCATTTTAGGCACAAATATGCACTGTTATATGTAAAACTTCTTCTTCTTCTTCTTAATTGGCGTAGACACCGCTTATGTGATTATAGCCGAGTTAACAACCGCGTGCAAGTCGTTTCTTCTTTTCGCTACGTGGCGCCAACTAGATATTCCAAGTGAAGCCAGGTACTTCTCTACTTGGTCCTTCCAACGTAGTGGAGGTCTTCCTTCTTCCGAATATTTTCAAAGCTGGAGTTTTTTGGAGAAACAGAAATAACAACGTAGTTTTCGAGGATAATGATATCGATATCTTTGGTGTACGCCATCTGTTGTAGACTGTTATAGAAAATAGTTCGAGCTGCAGAACTAAATATCTTCTCCAAGAGTAGATTGGAGAAGTCGCACGAAAAGGAGTTGGATTGTCTAAAACCTGGTTTGGTATCGAACGGCTTTAAGATCAACGWCGATTCTCTTTTCACTTTTCCAAGATTTGGCGGATATTGAATATCTGGTCAGTTGTTGATTTTTCATGCCTAAGGCCACACTGATAAGGTCCAATCAGTTTGTTGATGGTGGACTTTAATCTTTCACACAGTACGCTTGATAGAAMCTCATAGGGGATATTGAGGAGGCTTATCCCATGGCAGTTGGCTCAGATTGTGGGGTCTCCTTTTTTGTGGATTGGGATTCCCCATCTCCTGGTGTTATGCCAATCAGCAGACTGGAAAAGTGTTCCATCTATAATTTTAGTATGCTCTGGACATCGGTTACTCTGAAGGTTTCACAAAAGTATGCTCCGGTCTTGAAATCTTCTCCTAGTCGCCCCATCTTTTCATAGAAATTTAGAAATTTCGAGCATTATCCCTGTCGGCCAGATTGTCAAGCTGTTCGAGCTATATCGCGCGTTTAGTAGTTGTCTACCCTATCGCTATATGCGGAGTAACCCTGTTCACTTCCAATTTCATACCGTCGGTAGGAGTTCTTAAAATATTTGAGCTATATAAATTGGTTTTTTTTAGCTTTAGTATTTTAGGAGATATGTACATTAAACTTATTAGAGGGCATTCCTGTTATACATTTAATTTTAAGCAAATTTTTAAGCAATGCCAATTATCAAGATGAAAAAAAAATCCGAATTTTAAAAGCAAAGTTGAAATCTCAACGGATGGAGAAGAACTAGCTAATTCCAAAAAACGAAAAGTGGAGTATTCTGCTGATCCTCCTGTAAAAGCAGATAACGCCATAATAAAACCGCTTACCCCAAAATAGTTCGCGGCCTCCCCCAATTATGGTGTTTAGAGATGTCAACGTCAGTAATTATGAGCAACAATATGCTATTGCAAAATCGGAATAAAAAAACAATTTTACCATTCAACTTTTAAATAATGGAATATATAAAGTAAAAACTTTCTCCACAGAAGACTACAGACGTAGATTAAAAGCACTTTCGAGTAGAAATATATCTTGCTATAGCATTGAGAATAAGAAAACGCGACCAATTAGAGTTACTGTAAAAAATTTGCACAATTCTTATAATCTGAAATCGATTATTTATGACTTAGATGAGCAAGGATTAAATGCACTGAGTGCTGTCAATCGTATTCAATGGAAAACTAAAACTCCCCTCGAGATGTTTTTGTAAAAATACTTACAAAACCAAAACTATATTTAATTCAATTGTTTCTATTGAACCGGTAAAACTGCCTAAGATGATACCACAATGCAAACATTGCCAGTCATTTGGCCACACACAAAACTATTGTAGCAAACAACCAAGATGGGTTAAGTGCGCCATTAAGCATAAAACATCTGAATGTTCGAAACGAGAGAAGCCTAATTGCTGTAACTTTGGCGAAGCATATCCAGCCAACTGTCGAGGGGTCACAAAAAAGGTGATGATGGTCTAGCCCAAAAAGTAGAAGGTTCTGTAGACTTCAGAACAAAACGCAATGAACATCATCAAAAAGAAGATCTTAAAATTACAGCCGAAACATCACGAAAATGTACTTTTACCAATTTTTTAAAAGCAAATAATAATGATAATATACCCAATAACAGCATTTTATCATAGATCTTACAGAAAATCAACAAACACAACAAATTTAGCACTTCCTTACAAAATCGCTTAAACAAGCTTAAAAAATATATTTTTAAAACCAAAGATGACTAAATCTATAAACATTCATCTATGGAACTCAAAAGGGTTAATCAAATATAAGAAAGAAATCGAAATTGTATTGAACTCGGAAAATGTTGACATATGTTTGATATCAGAGACACATTTTACGTCACAAACGTATTTTAAAATTAAAAACTATGAAACTTACCATATAAATTATCCAAGCAATTGTGCCCGTGGCGGATACGATTAAACATTTTGAGGAAGAAAACCTTTCCAACTGGTAAGTTTCAAGCTACAACAATGTCCACTCTCCCTTATCTCTATGTAAATAATACACAGACACAGGTATAGATTCATAATACATAGGTGGAGATTTCAACGCAAATAACACGCACGGGGTTCAAGGCTTACGACTACAAAAGGGAGAGAATTCTATAAAGCACTGCAGTCAGCTTTAAGTTACGCATTCTCGACGAACATACCATCACATTGGCCATCAGATAATCAAAAGATTTCAGACCGGTCCCGAAAATATTTTTCGATCAATCAGGGTTATGAGCTTAACTCCGATCATTCCTCAATCTATTTAACCTATAGTGAAACCGTCATCCTTAAAGACAAAACAATAGCCTTGAATAATAAACGTTAAGATTGGGAATACTTTAGAACGATCATGGAATGTTACGAAAGTAAATATGAGTCTATATTAAATACAGATCAGTTAGAGAAATTCCGACTACCTCTTTGGAAAAACTGTAAAAGACTACAAACCCCAGAAACTCAAGTATGCCCCACTAAAATAAGTGCTGATAGCTGGGTCAGAGACGATTTAAAAAAAGCAGAAGTATTTTCGGATTATTTAGCCAAAATATTCTCCCCATATGAAACACACGTAGATTATCCAGTCAAGAAAGCGAAGAATTCTCTTATTGCACAAGCAGTGAGCTAAGTGAGGAAATCAAAAATCTGAAAAGCAAAAAATCCTCTGGTTACGACCTGGTTACTTCCGGGGTTCTAAAACAGCTTCTTCAAACAAGTATAGCAAAAGTTACAAACATTATTAACGCGGCTTTTCATCTCAAAAACGTGCCAACTTATTGGAGAAATGCTGGAGTTTTCATGATTCCAGGAAAACCAGGATATGATGTATATTCTTACAGACCCATATCACTTCTACCGTTAATATCGAAGCTTTTTGAGAAAACTCTCATAAAACGTATCATTAAAATCATAGAACGAAAAACTATAAATCAGTTTAAGTTTTAAGCGTTCAATAAAGTCACAACGAACTGCTTTCGATTTTACCGAAACATCATTATAACATCATAAAGTCATATTTATCAGACCGCTACTTACGCGTTAAACAAGGAGGCAAATATTCTATTCTTAGGGAAATAAAAGCAGGAGTTGCACAAAGTAGTGTATTGGGCCCTCTTCTTTATAAGTATTATATTCACGCAAGACTTTCCAGTAAACTGCAATTATACAACAGCCACAATTGCAGATGATAGCGCGTTGCTTGCTGTTGGTAGTAGTGAACACGAGTCCACTACTAATTTTCAAAAAGCTGTGAATAAAGTCTTACAATGGGCAAAGAAATGACAGATAAAACTGAATGAAGCTAAGTCTGTACACATTGTTTTCACATACAGCAAAATGCTGCACTTACCAATTTTTATAGACGGTGAACGAATACTTTAATTCCGCTAAGTACTTGGGAATGACGTTTGACTCTAAGCAACGGTGAAAAGTTCAATTGGTTAATCGATAAGAAATAAATTACGCAAACAATAAGAAAGTCATCCAACAATTCAAAACAAAGTACTAAGACTAATTGTTAAAGCGCCTTTTTATTGTAGATGTGCTGATATAGAACGTGATCTAGGCGTAAACTCGGTAAACGCAGAAAATATTGCTACAGCATTGTAACGAAGAAGTGGCTATGTTAGCTTCTGGAGATGGACCACTAAGACAACTCAAACGTCTTAAACCCAGCGATCTTTCAAATTATCCAATACTTTTATAGTAGTTCTGTAATTTTGTAATTACACGTCTAAATCATATTCAAGTTGCWKGTTAGTCCTTTCTTTTATTTTAACTAGTTGCAATGTATAAACCAAATAAAAAAAAAAACATTTTTTGTACTAAGGGATATGCTTGCCAAGTTTTATCAAGATATCTCAAATTTTATTCAAGTTGCAGCTTGCACGGACGGACGGATCGTCACTTCAAATTTTCTCGTCATCCCTCACTGGTCGATTTCATAGGCAAAAAAATAAAATAATAAATGTTTGCAGTTTACCACATTTTGTACGTTGCTTAAAAAACCAAAAAAAATTAACGGTAAATACAATTTTGCTATATCCCATTCGTACGCGCTACCAAAAGTGAGAGAAGTGAGACAATAGAAACACGCGCATTGTGCAGTTGAAATATATATGTAGGTTGATTAATTTTTTTGCTTTTGCGTTTTTGTTGTATATGCGTATGCGTTTTTTATGTTTGCTTATTCAAAGTATGCCAGCGAAAGCCTCTGCTGCTAGCGCTGCGTTTGCTTTAGTTTATATAATAATTAATTATTATGTAAGCTTTGTATAAAT
>NW_017537058.1:44801-47422 GCF_001853355.1 Bactrocera latifrons
GTTACGTCCACTTCTAGTTGTCTTGCGTTCGTCTGTCGGTCCCACATTCGGCCCTCCTGACTCAGGATTCGACCCGAATTCTGAACCCCATGGTTTGAYGTACTCAGTCACAGTTGAGGTGAAATTAGGTCCTTCAACTTCATCAAGTTTTTGAACTTTATAACGTCCGTGTGATAACTTTTCGATGATTTTGGATGGTCCAAGGTATCTTCTTTTCAATTTCAGATTTGGTCCAAATTGAGTACTTTTTATAGCTACTAGATCTTTCACTTTATAATTTCGATTTTCTTCTTGAATAGCCGAAATGTTTTGTTTGGCTATTTGTCGTGCTTCGATTCCATCTGTTTCGAACGATTCAATAGCTTCCATTTCCATAATTTCATCTCAACGTGGTAGATCCGAAAGTCTCATGTCACATCCGATTAACAATTTGAATGGTGCTATATTTGTGCTTCTCGGAGGAGAGTTATTTATGTATTGTTGAACTTTGCCAATAAATTTATACCACTGATCTGGATTATCTTTCGAAAGATTTGATAGCATGGGGATTATTATCTCGTGTATASGCACCACTTGGCCATTTCCCCTTGGTACTCCAGTAGTAATGAGTAAATGCTGAATATGATTATTTGTGCAATAATCCTCAAAGGTGTGCGATRTAAATGCTGAACCTCTATCTGTAATGATTCTTCTTGGATTGCCAAATGATGATTTATTGCTTGGTCAATCGATCGATCACTGCATCAGTGCCCGTATCTTTTGTGGGATAAAGCCACACAAATTTCGAAAATTCATCCACAAGTACAAGTATATAATTGTACTGCTTTCGTGTCGTCGTGAGAGGCCCGACATGATCTATATGGAACGACAACAAAGGCTTATCCTCTTTATCAATGGGTACTAGAAAGCCATATTTTTTACCACATTTCGAATTGATGACAATGCAGGCAATGCAACTATTTAAAATTTCCGTAACATTATTTTCTAGTTGAGGAATGTAAAAATCCTTCTCTAAGCAGTGCTTTGTTTTCTTCACTGAAAAATGTCCTTGACGATGTGCAATCTCAATTATCTCTTTCTCCATCTGTAATGGCACCATGTGATCTTTAAGTCGATGTCTTAATGAATCCTCCATCATCAAACAAGAAATTCTGCTAAGAGCGTCTACATGTCTCATCTGTGTCAATCGTCTGTGTTCAATAAGGTAATCATATTCCTGAAGATGCATAGCCCATCGGGTTACGAGTAAGGGTACGTCTCTTTTTTGTAAAGTCATCGTAAAAGCGTTACAGTCGGTAATAATTTTGAACTTTGATCCCAACACATACACGCGCCACTTTTTGAGTGCTTCGACTATAGCTAGTACTTCCAGCTCACACGAATAATATTTCTGTTCTCTAGGTGTTGTTTTGCGGCTCATGAATTGAACTGAGTGAAACTGTTGATCTTCGGAGTTCTTTGGAGAAGAACTGCTCCGTAACCGTACATTGATGCGTCTGTATGAATCTCTGTCGTTGCTTTAGAGTTAAATAGTCCGAGAACTGGTGCCTGAATAAGAACTGTCTTCAGTTGTTTGAACGAAATTAAGTGTTCGTCACCCATTTTAAACTCTGCGTCTTTCTTCATTAAGTCTGATAAAGGTTTTGCGATGAATGCGAAATTTTTAATAAAACGACGAAAATAAGACATTAAGCCTAAGAATCTCTGTAGCGCCTTCTTAGTCTGTGGTAACGGAAACTTTTCCACGGCTTTCGTTTTACCCTCACTCAGTCCCTTATCAGAAGCTAACTTCAATACTTTCTTAACTTCTCAAGAGCTTCTTCTTCATCTTTCGCTGGGATTACTAAATCATCCATATATGCAACAACTGTTCCATTTCAAATATAATCTTTTAATATGGCATGAATGTAGCGACAGAAAACAGCGGGTGAATTACATATATCAAAGGGTACATATTGAAATTCAGATTGGACACTATTAGTTACGAATGATGTGTATTTGCGAGAGCTCTTATCTACCGGTACGTGTAGGAAACCATTTGCTAAATCTAACGTCGTGAATATGTTTATGCCTTTCGAGGGCGTCGTCAATTAAGGTCATCGGGAAATTATCCCGTATGATTTTCAAATTTAGTTTTCGTTAATCGCAACAAAGTTCTTTTGTGCCATTTTTCTTCGATAATAGTACAACAGGCGAAGCATTTGAGCAACTAGGACGTATTATACCTTCATCAAACCACTGTGTGACTTGCTTATCTATGATTTGTTGCTCCTCATAATATACCCTTCGTGGTGGTTGGTAAACTGGAACCTCGTCGGTAAGGATAATTTTCATATTTACCGCCTCTGCTGATTTTTTGTTCAAATGAGTTAAATCATAGTCTTGTTCATTTATATCAACATTAAAACATAAATTTGAAAAAATATTAGTCATGAATTATCATCGTTTGTTAAGTTATCTTTGAATCTCATTGTATCATTAGTCGGCACAGACAACTTTTCTTTAAATACAACCAATATTAAATTACCCAGAATCACTTCGTAACTAATGTAATTTGTTGCTACTACATGAAACGTCAGGTCAACAATACTCTGGTCAAATTGTACTTTTATATCAAAGCT
>NW_017537058.1:48112-57265 GCF_001853355.1 Bactrocera latifrons
GAATTTTTGTACATCATTCCAATTTACTATTTCTGCATTTTCTTCTATTTGTTCGATCCATTTCTGTATATCAGACATATCTGTTCCATCAAAAGTAGAAAGGCTTTCTTCAATATCCTTAAGCGTGAAATGTGCACAACCTTTAGGTGCAGATGGTTCAGTCCGTTTTTGTATAAAATCGCATTCAGACTGATTGGACTGAAAATCGCTCTCTTCATTTTCGTAATCGCCACCTTCGTCAATCAAGCCTAAATGTTGGAGAAGTTCATGTTTCCGTCCACTTACTCCTAGTCCCAGTTCCCTTAGTTTGTCTTTTAAAGTCGTCACTKCCATTTTTAAAATAGCATCTGCATCCATGTTTACGTTACTAAAATATTTGTTAATCAACTATCTAAAATACGGATAAAGTAATTTAAAAATATATCTTAGTTTAAGACAGGGTAAGTATTTTGTTTAGAATTACATCCAAATTATTTAGTAGGTCAACCGACAATTCGATCAGAATTTATGAATACAGTAAAATTTAGTTTTCATAAATCACACACAAATTCAAATATTGTTAATGAGAATGAATTAGTTCACAGTTTTCCAATTTTAATTATTATAATTACAAATATTTTGGAAATTTACATCAATCGGATATGACAAATGTACATATGTAAATTTCATTTCATTCATTTCTTTCAGTTATGTATATACATTTATTATACAAAAAGATTTTCCAATTAGATTTGATATTCTTTAACATTCACTTTGTCTTACTTCCTTTGTCTAGCTTAATTTCTGCAATGAACTTCTTTACATTAAACTTCGTGTTACAATCTTTGCTTATATCATCTTTATGGTTCTTATAAATTCACGCATGCATTTGTTCAACTACTTTACCTTAACTTTCTCTTATTAGATTTTTCGTCTTTAGCTTATCTTCTTCTTCTTCGTTTGGCTTTAGGTTACTTTACCTCAACTACTTCTTATAAGATTTTAAGTCTTCACCGCCTTTAACTTATTTTCTTCTTCTTCGTTTGGCTTTCTATCTTACTTCTCCTTCTTCAACTTCTTCTCGTCTTCGAATAGTTTTCTCTTTTAATAATCCTTCTACAGCTCTTCTAGTCTTCGATTAGTTTTCTGTCTTAAGACTCCTTCTTCATCGTCTATTCCTTTTCTTTCAGCAAAATTTTAAAATAAAATTAGATTTATTATAAAATATGTTAGATGGTCTTTTAGGTTTGATGACCATAAAATGACTGACTCTTTCGAAGTACGCGTTACCGTCCGTTTTTTTTTCTCATCTTCGTCTTTTCGTCATTCTGTTCGTCAAGTTTGCAAGGTCGCATTTAATTGTTGTTAAAAGTTACGTCCACTTCTAGTTGTCTTGCGTTCGTCTGTCGGTCCCACATATATATACAAAAAGTTTTGATCCCTGTCTGGCGCTCAAATGAATCAAGTTTTTTCATATTAGTTAAATGTTTTCTTAGACCATGCTTTGCACCTTTGTTATCCATGTAATTCTACCAGTTTTAACCAATATTAAAAATTTGTTTCACTCATGTTCCATTTTATTTTGTTTTTCATTCATGCACTGTAAATTCCCGAAAATGTTGTTACGTTATTTTGCTTTTCAGGTGACGATATATTTTATATACATTCAGCTTTGGTTTTCATTTTATATTTTTAATTTTGGTGTTTAGAAAATGTGTGAAGCAGATTTAATAAGACTTCACTATCYATTTATTGGAAGCTTCGTTGACAAAAAACTGGATATTAATTTTTTAACCTGCTATAATAACATTTTAAAGAAAAAAAAAAACAGTTATCCTGAGCAAAACAGATATTGAAGTTAAGATAAAAAATTATTGGACCACATTGCGTCACAAATGTATTTAATGAACGAGATGAGTCTTCTTATTACCTTTTACCAATAGGAATATGTGGCTTAGATGATAACTCTTTGGCAGAGCGAATATAAGCAATAACAATAATTTATTTGTCACGACATATGTCCCAGTGATAATAAAATCGTAAAATGATGAAGAGACAAACAAATTTGGAAAAACTGTAGACCTTCGTTCACTGGCTATTGCCGTCCTGTTCAAATTCAATTTCAAAAGGAATCAGTTCAAAACTCTCTCTCCCTCAAAGGAATTAACTTCAAAATATTCCTGGTGTTATCTTCCTCTCTCAGTCCGTAAAATTTTAATTCACGCTCCCGATGTYATTCAATATGCACCAGCTTCTATTAGAGGGCTCTCTATCAACTTTTTTAATTTAATATAATTATTTAAAATTTGTTACCATCGGGGGTGGCGGAGTGGGAAACGAGAGAAGGAGATTTTAAAAAGTTCTGGCAAAAGTTTCACTTTTATACAGAGAGTGGAAGTATTTTTGGCCGCTGTTTCCATACAAGACCAACCACTGTGTATACATATATACTTGTATAACTCTATATCTTTCTCTCTTATTTTTAGGTGATACATTTATTATTTAAATATTTTCGCACAATCACTTTGGAAAAATCAGATACTGCTGTTTTATTGTTAAAACATTGATTCGTTTCATTTTCAATTTTTAAAACTTTCAACAAACTCAGTATTTCTTGTCACATTGTGCTTGTTGAGCACAGGTAAGTTTTTATTACTTTCGATTAAGTGAACTGCGCTGTCCACAAGCGACGGACACAGGAAGTGTTAGCAACACTATTTGCGTAATAGTCTACTTGTTTTAAATCGCCGTTGCATAAGTCTGTTGCATGTACTACTGTTGTGTTTGTGCGTGTTTTTCGAATCGGTAAATTTTTTTTCTGTAAGTTTCATGTCAAAATATTCATTAGTATTTGAGATACGTGTCGTTTTATGAGGCTCTAAGAGTGAATTTTTCGATTTTTAATATATCTGAATTTATCGAATAAAGAAGTGCGCTAATGCACCATCTCATACTGCATTGGTTATTCGTGGTAATTTCGCCAGGTTTTCAATTAATATCGTCTGATTTATCTTCGTGTAACTTCTGGCTTTTTAACAAATTCACATGACCACACCAAGGATACCGTTTTGACTAAATTGAGGATATAAAAGCTGAATAGAAGAAGGCTCTGATGGCCATCACGACGGAGGATTTCTGCAAGTGCTGACAGGAAAATTCGTTGGCATAAGTGTATTGCAGCGGGAGTAGATTACTTTGAAGGAGATGAAATGGACAAAATTCGCCTTTCACGTTGATCACAGTAGTATTGCATCAAATCTTGGAATAGACCCGTGAAAGGAGAATCAACACACACCACTTCTTCGGYGATTTCAAAGCTGCTGTCGACAGCACGAAAAGGAGCTGCCTTTATGTCGCGGTATCGAATTTGGTATCCCCGCAAAACTAATACGGCTCTGTGAATTGACGTTGAGCAACAACAAAAGTTCCGTCAGAATCGGGAAGGACTCCCTATCATGCGACTTATTCAACATGGACTGTAAGACCGAGCATTAGTACGAAGTGTCAGGCAAGGCGGGGAAAGCTTCGCTAACACATGTTCTATCGCGATCTTTGACACTTACAATTAGTTCAGTTTTTTCAATCATCGTACCGTAGAATAAGAAAAATTAT
This sequence comes from Bactrocera latifrons, assembly GCF_001853355.1. NCBI lineage: Eukaryota > Metazoa > Arthropoda > Insecta > Diptera > Tephritidae > Bactrocera > Bactrocera latifrons. Next base: position 51,704 of record NW_017537058.1, read on the forward strand.
TGCTCAGCATAAGAAATAGGCTGCTGACGAAGCATGTTAAAATTCCAAATGAGTGTTTAAAAAAGCCTCAAAAGAGAAATACCTTTAGTTTTCACAAATTTATTTAATTTTCATTGTTTTACATTTTTTATAAGTGGTATTGAACGATGCAACAAATTCCTCMGTTCACATATTTTTTTGCTAAGATTTCAATCTGGCCATTGCTCGTTTCCAATTGTTAAACGTCAAAACCTCCTGAACTCGTTCAACTGTCAAAGTTTAGGTGGTTTTGACGTTTAGCAATTGTTCTCTCACTTCCAGAAGAGGAGTTAAACATCTCATTATCTSTGTAAGTACTTTAACAAAGTGAGTTTTCCAGAATGGAATAGGTCCTCAATTAGGGATGGCAACGATTGATTAGTCGTTTGATTAAATTTGATTATTTTCGTTCAATTTACGATTTAATTGCATCGAAACACCATTTCTAATTACTCGAGTAATTGCAAAATAATCGCAAACAGCATTTTGAAATTTAATTAATTTTATGTTCATCTAAGTTAGCGTACAAGGGTCGAAATTGGTCGCATCAATCATTAATGACTAGAAACGGTGTAAACATAGTTAAATTCTAATATGTCAACGTAGTTTAATATCAACAAATGAACGTCTGGTAACACTTCATTTACAGTTAAGTCAAACGCACTTTACGTTCAGTTGTTTGAAGAGCAATGGCGCCAGTTAAAAGCGAAGTGTGGAAATTTTTTAATAAAATAAGCCATAACTACGTTAAAAGTCAACTTTGCAGCAAAAATTTAAAATTTTCTAATAACACGTCAAATATGTTGCAACATTTAAAATTAAAGCATGCAACTGTAGCTTGCGAATTGGTGGTAAGTTGGAGCGATCGGTATTACATTTTAAATTTCTTCTAGTTATATAATATTTAAATATATGTGTACAAATTAGACTCTGCAATCTAAGATTGCGACAGCGTTGTCCCCAGTTATAAAGTTTTTACCAACTGAAATAATAGTTGCAGATGATACTATGTAAACGGGCAGCATGTCGTCAGTGAAATCGGTAGAGAATGCGTTTGACCTCTGGGCTCTTCACAAAACTCTAGTACGCAAAGGAAGGGGGAAGGACACCGATTTTACATCTCCAGAAGATGAATTGAGCTTTTATTTGAATTGTCAGGTATTAGAACTACGTCGAAACACTATTGATGCTTGGGAAGAAATGAAAACCGTTTACCCAAAATTGTAAGGACTTTCAAAAAAATATTGTCATCTACTTGGTATCTTAGTACCAGCTGAACGGTTTTTCTCAAAAGCGRGTGCAACTGCGACCGAAAACCGCAATCGTTTGACAACAAAACGTTTATCGAAATTGCTTTTTCTTCAAACTTGGTTGAACAGAGAATAMATTTTCTTGACTTCAATGAATATATTTTCATTTATGCTAAGACAAATGAATTTTTAATACGATATTTTATTTTATTTCCGTTTTTGTTTTTGTTTTTGTGTATATACCAACATAATTTGAATGTCTGAAATAAGAATATAGTCTCCTATATTCTATTGGCTGATTTTTGCATCGTCTTTCAAGCAAGAGACAATTCTTTTACTTTAAGATTGCTGCACATATATTATTTCGAAAAATTTAATGCCATTGTGCTACTTAAAAACGGTATTTATTGAAAAATTGCACACGAAAAAACATATGTGAAGCATCTCCAACAGAAAGAAAGAAAACAAAACAAACGTTAAAATTCTTATTCTAAGAAACCGAATGGATTATAATTCAAATTGGTATGTTATTAACTTATTTATATTAGAAGTCGTAGACTCACAAAATTCGGCATTTGTGCTGCCCTATGCACGGGCTGTCAAAGTTGCGTGTTCTATCCTCAACATTTCTTCAGATTCAATTGTTCTTTTCTCAAAGTGTTGTCTTCTAAGTAGCCAAAAGTGCAACATTTTCTACCCTCTCCAAATGAAAGAGTGCAACTGCGCCGTGAATTTTTATTTATGTTTTGAAGGTTTTAAAAAATTATAAAGAAAGTTTTTGCACAAAGTAAAATGAATTTAATAAAATCATTATTGGAAATTGCAAATGAATTGCCTTAATTTTCTTCATTTTAGCCAAGAGGATACTTGGTTATCAGAAAAAGATTATTTCTGAATTTCATTGAGATTGCTTACATAATAAAAATATTTATATTAGGTATATGGGACTACGGGAACAATTAACCAGATATTCCCATTTTTTGCAAAGTTTACTCTGATAATTTTATTCATGTTCGATTTGTATAATGTAAAGTGTGAAAGAATTAAACGGAATTTAAAAATTTGTCATATGGGAAGTATTATGGCTTTCACAGTGTACGATAGAAACTGGGTAATTTCACACACCGAATTCGGTTTAAATTGGCCAAGTAGTTCCAGAGATATAGGATTTTTCCCAAAAGTGGGCGGTTCTACGCCCATTGTAAATTTTGAAACCTGCTCCTATGAAGGCAAAAATGCATCGCAAGCCGCCAATAAAATTTGTGCAGTTTATGGACCCGATATAGTTTCCATTTCCACCGCATAACGATGGTTTCAACGTTTTCGTTCTGGTGTAGAGGTGGTCGAAGATGCGCCACGCTCCGGAAGGCCTGTCGTGGAAAATTGCAATAAAATCGCTGAATTGGTCGAAGGAGACCGGCATAGTAGCAGCCGTAGCATCGATCAAGAGCTGGGCATGAGTCATCAAACAATAAAAATTCAATAAAAATACCACAAGAAATATCACAATACTTTTTTGACAACCTAATATTTGGCATAACCTACCAATTTAACAAAATACAATAGAATTTTATGAAATATCTTTCACCCGGGAAATTTTATTAGAATTTCCGTGTGCTTTTTTGTCATAATTATGTAAATATTTTAAATTGTATGTATTTATTTGAATAGATGGATTTGTTATAGGTAAAAAGTCGTTCAATTTAAACAATTTTTCGGTTTTACGAATAAGTTGTACGACTTAAGAATCCTTATAATGGATAACCACTGAAAATAAATAATTAGAATTAAAAAGATTTGTTTACAATAAAAATTTTTGAAAAAGGAAACTAAAAATGTAACCCTGCTCAGTTTGGGAATAGAGAAACTAAAGCAGTTTTACAATATATATTTTTGTATTACACCGCCGAATGAGTTCAACAGAAATGTATGGTCCTACGTATATGTAGAAGGAGTTCACCCAACACTCATGTACTTCGACTTGTAAATAATTATCTGAGATGATATGAAGTAGTTTTGTATTTAATAAATTCAATTTAGAATAAGTTTTTACATTTTGCACAAAAGCTTTACAGCAACTCTAATTCCCTGATAACATTTGAATGAATGACATATTTAAATAACTCAAATCTGTTATTAAAATTGTAAATACGTGGCGACCGCGCACTTTTATAAAAAAACGAACATGAAAATTTTACAAAATTTTTTTGATAAGATCATGTGATCATGCTACAATAATAAAATTTGCTGGGTACAAATCTTACAAGAATTTCTACCGACTGTGTGAAAATGGATGAAATCGAAAGACAACCCCGCTCACTCTTCATGTAGTGTATATGTCGGAACGAACGGTGGAGGCACTGGAGATAATGGCGCATCTTCTTCTTCCATCATCTGTATAGTAGTTAAAGCACAGCAAGTCGTCTGCAATATTCTTTGGGCAAGCATTCGCTCTGACTACACCACCTCTCTATTACACCACTGCACAATTATTTCATCATAACTATTTATTGCATCATCTCTATGCAGCCAAAGAACCGCAGTTTTACTGAATGTTCTTTATTCACCTTCGGTTTCTTACTTACTAACATAATTTTCGTTACATTCGAACTTGACATACAGTGAAGCATTCATTCACTTTCATTTGTTTAGTAATTAATGAATTTTATGTTTTTTCCTACCCATTCCAAAAGTGATCCAGTTTTTTGGCTTTCTTTTGATGAAATTCGATGTTTCGCATACGGCTTTCCAAAAAGTTCCAAATATATATGAATAGTATTAATGTCTGGTGATTGCGGGACCTATGGAATTATTTTTAATTCCAAAACAACCCTACACGTACAAGATAAGACGAGTGTTTTGGGTCGTTACTGATTTATATAAATAATCATTGGTGTGTGTAAACTTCTTTGATATGAATAAGGCGTATTTTACGCTATAGCATTAACTTTTTTTATTTGTGTAAAAAAAATATTTTGGTATACTTTATTTAATGCGAATAAGGAAAAAGTTAAACAAAAACTAAAAATGTCATGTCACATATATATGCGAGATAGTTTTTTATTAAGAAAAATTGGAAGAATTTTAATATATTTTTACATAAATACTTTACCAATAAATATTTTTGTACTATAAAAGGAAAATAGAAATTAAATTTATTGCCGAACAAATAATGCACAATTATACAAACATGCATACGTTAGTTTCTTTCGGCACGGCTTGGACTTTCTACCTACAACACAATGTTGTGACGTTATTTAGACAGCTGCACAACTCCATGGAAGCAGGCTCTCAGTTGACGCCGATTAATTTTACAAAGAGAAGCATAAATCCTGAACAGGGTATATTATATTAAGTTTGTCACGAAGTTTGTAACACCCAGAAGGAAGGGTCAGAGACAATATAAAGTATATATATAAATTATCGGTATGTCGAGCTGAGTCGATTTAGCCATGTCCCTCAGTTTTTAAGATATCGTTTTGAAATTTTGCAAACGTCATTTTCTCTTCAAAGCTGCTCATTTGTTGGAACTGCCCATACAAACTGAACGATCGAAATCAAGTTCTTGTATGGAAAACTTTCAAATTCGACGAGATATATTCACAAAATTTGGTATAGATTATTGCCTTAGACAATAATGTTATCTCCAAAGAAATTGTTCAGATCGGTTAATTATAACATAAGCTGCCATGCAATCAAGTTCTTGTATGGAAAACTTTTACATTTGACAAGATATATTCACGAAATTTGGTATAGATTATTTTCTAAGGCAACAATGTAATATCCGAAGAAATTGTTCAGATCGGCTCACTATAGCATATAGCTGCCATACAAACCGAACGATCGGAATCAAGGGCTTATATGGAAAAATTTCGCACTTGACGTCGTATCGTCACTAAATTTGGCATGGATTACTGCTTAAGGCTATAGGATATAGTTTTCATACAAACTGAACACATAATTATTAACAGAAATGCACCTGTGAAGGGTATTTAGCTTCGGTGCAACCGATGTTAACGTTTTTTCTTGTTTTTAATAACAATTGATAATTTAAAACAAATAGAATTACCTATTTACTTATTTCTTGCATAAAAAATTTCAGTTTGAAAAAAATTTTAAAATTTCATTGACGTGAAAGGTATTCAGTCAGCTTCGGCCGTTGGTTACTCGTGACAACGGAGATGCGGAAAGATGCGTGCGGTACTTGTTATTTCGTTATGAATGTTTGTACATATGTACATATCTGACTCGTATTTGCTTTCGTAAACAAAGAGAAAAATGTGCTGAAGAAATA
>NW_017537058.1:57850-107046 GCF_001853355.1 Bactrocera latifrons
AATCTGCAGAATTACAGCTTTGTTAACATTATCAACCAATGAATATCGTTGATCAACCGAGGAATGAATTCCATTTATGCCATGCGATTTTTAAACTTCTTATAAATTTGTATAATTTTTGGTGTTTGTATTTTTTAGAAATTTATATTCATTATAAGTTAAAAAAATAATAATAAAACACATTGATATAATATACATACATATGCATTTAATTACATAATTCATGCAATGACACCATGAGGGAATTTAACAAGCATCTATCTATGCGCAATGAACATATTTTCGCATCCAGGGAATTGTGTGGGTTTGTAATATATAATACAAAGCGACGACAAAGCGTCACAATATTGTGTTGTACAAAATCCGAGCTGTGCCGAAAGAAACTAACAAACGATCGCCGATTGTCCCTACCTCTGTGCCGCTGTAAAAGCTTCGCATACAAACTAGCGTAAATTTGTATGTTTATGTATGAGCTTGCAAATATGTATATCGATGCTGATTTTTGCGAGCCACGAAAGAATATTTTAGATTTGGGAAATATGTTAAATCAACAAGAACTATGTCGCCAGTTGTGTCACTTTTTCTGTGATTTGCGAGTTGGCGGGGTTGTCGGTTTTCCCTTCCAGAAGATCGTCAGAAASTTAATCAATTTATGATTTTTAGTTTTTGCCATCGTCACGAAAATACGCTTGTAGGCAAGAAATCCTCGGGGAAATGTTACGGCGTCTGTTTTTATGAATAAGCGTGGTAGCTTGTTTAATGTGTCATATGCATGTTTGTATGATTGTGCATTATTTGTTCGGCAATAATTTTAATAGGTATCAATTTTTCTTTTATATTATCATCAAATTAAGTATGAAAGCCCAAATTGATTACTACTCTGCAGGCATTCATATAAAATTTTACTCATGTCAATAAATATAGACCTATAGACCTATAAAAACATAAGACAAAAGGCCAAAAATTAAAAGAATGATCCAATTGTATCAACAAAATTAACAAAATTGTTAAAAAATAAAAAAAGCCTAAGCTTTAGCATACTATCCATTTCTTCCAATTTTTTTTTATAAAAAACTATCATGTATAAATATGTGACATGACATTTTTATTTTCTGCTTAACTTCTTCCATTTTTCATTCTGTTAGCCGCCGCATATTGTCATAGAATTTTCGAACATTACCCCTRWTGGTCAACTGCTCAAGCTTGCGCATATGCGTCTCACTTCTCTATTCCCTCAGTATCCGTCCCACTCTGCTCGTGTTGTGATAAATAGTAACCTTGCGAGGTAGGCTGTCCGCATACTCTCCCCTACGACACTATAGTCCTCATCGTACCACCTGTTCTTTCGAGTTTTTGATTAATAGGTTGTAAAATCTTAAATCTATGTAAAAACTAGACAAGCTCAAGCTTGAGCTGCTTTGGTGATATGTTACTTTTTAGTACGCAGGTATGTCTTTTCTTTTTAAGCGTGTTTGATCGCAGGAATGTACCAAAGCATTACCCAAAGGGTTTAGGTGATCTCGGAGTTTAGATATATATTTAATTCTGCTGTTTTTTACTTCTTTCTTTACCATAGAAATACCAAGATCTTTATGGATATTTTTTTACGCATATACCAAGGCGAACAAAAGATTGTTCAAAGCATTTTCGATTGGAACATTTGCATTAAATGAATGTTAGTTGCACAGTCGCACCCCACAGTTGAATGCCATATATACAAATCGGTTTTATGACCACATTGTATAAAAACACTTTGTCTAAGCTAAGTTTAGAGTGTTTATTTAAAAGCCAATTTAAATTGCAGCCCTTATCTTAATGCAAGTTATTTTACTAGAGATAWGTTTTTTCCACGTAAGTATTTTATGTAGATGAATACCAAAATAAGTTACTCCGTTCGCTTGGGGTACTAAAATGCTTATTGTTCATTTTTACTACCGGGCACATCTTTGGTCTTACCGAAAATATAACATGCTTACAATACGCCAGTTGGTTAGCCATTGTTCGACAGAATTTAAGTGCTCCGCTAATATTCTTGAYGATATAATGTTTTGTACAATTCTAAACTAAGAATTTTTTTAATCTTATATAAATGCCCTTTATGCCACACATTATCAAACACCTGTCCTACGTCTGAAATATTGCTGAAGAATACTCTCTGTGCTTAAATGCTACTATTATTTCGTTAGTAATTATATTTACTTGCTCTATCGTGCTACCAAAGTGGTGCGTTGGTATTACTTTATTATAGTGGAGTAAAGGAGGCATCGTTGATAGTAAAACTTTTACAAATATTTTAGAAAGACAGGGTAGAAGACTGATTGGTTTGTATGAAGACGCCTGTATTAAGTCTTTTCAAGGTTTATATATCAGAATAATCGGCGACTTTTTCCATGGTTTGTTTGGTGTTGCTAATACAGCTGCGTTGGTTATTATATCATTGATTTCTCTTATGCGATCGTCAATATCTCTTCCTATATTTATTTAGATTCGCACCATTAATGTGGCTACTCACGTATGTATGTATTTTAGCCAATTCGGTTTTTATAAGATGTTAGATCCATTTTTCGACCAACGAATATCGGTTGTTCCCTTATCTCTATTAGTATAGGAGAGTAATCAGAAGATAAGTCATTACATGTATCCACTATAATGTAAAATTTACCTATATTTTTAATTACACCAAATTAATTGAATCTGGTTATTTGTTACGATCACTGGGCCAATATGTCGGCTTAGCAGGAATTATTATGTCAAAGTATTGTGCTTACTTATAATAGTGTGATACAGATGTTGTCCTTTCGGATTAATTATTCGCAAGCCCCAATACATGTGTTTTGCATTGTAATCTCCACCAGGCGGTAATCTATGACCTAGCGTTCTAAAAAAGTCTTTAAATTGGATGTCTGTAATTTTAAATCAGATTCTAATTCGYGGTCATTTAATTGTTCTCTAACCAACACTGCTGTTCTTCCATGTGCCTCTTCATCTGGGTGATTTGTAACATAGAGTCTAAATCGCGATATAAAGAAATTGTATTTATTCGTAAGATAAGTTTTTGATAAAAGCATAACATCTACATTAGGGTGATAAAAAAAAATTTTTTTTTTTCGTTTGGTACTCGGAAAAATAGGTACCTAGACACCTCTAAGAAAGCCTCTCTGAGCATGAGTTCTTTTTTTTCATTTTTGGGAAAATTGTTTTTTTCTTAGGAATTTTATAAATCAATGAAAAAAAATCGTTATGAATGATGAAACTYATAGGTTTTTGGAGAGACTTTCTTAGAGGTGTCTAGGAACCTATTTTTCAGAGTACCAAATGAAAACAAAAATTTTTCTTTTTTTGATTCACCCTAATCTATATATATCATTTTCATCACGAAATCTAATAAGCTCCAATTTATGTTAGTTAACACCGTTAGCATTCAATATACAAATGTTCAGTACATTCAGGTTTTACTCAAAAAAGTTTGCGACATTCGGGTTTGTAATTTTATTATCTCTTGAATCATATTTCACATTCACAAATTGTGTCATACATTGGATAAGGTTGAAAATCATAGTTTCAACGCTTTCCATTTGGTTGGTTTTGGAGCACAGACACTGTGTAAGAAGCAATATGCTTCGTGTGTCCATATCCTTGGCAATTTGTGCATTGTACAGGACCAGATACAGATATTTTAGGTTGTAAATCGGATGTTTTTCATTTATTTTAGTTGGCAAGAATATGGCATCAATTTCATGTTGAACATTGGTTGTGGAACTTAATTTCTGTTAAAAATATTTACTACTATTTAGTGATAAAACCACCTTCTTACAGTGCTTCTTTAATATCTTTATACCTTAATGACAAAAACTAGGCCTTTTGAGCTCTTCAGTTGGTAGGAGTAGTAATTCTTGTTATTAATGTATAAGTATTTTAYAACATGAATGAAACTATTTTCAGTGTTTGAATTTCTGATTCATTTATGTTACCTTTTTTGAATGCGCATGTGGAAATATTATGTTGCAAACCGGTCTGAACTTGGGACATTCTCACCTCGCATTTTGTTTTTCTGTTCGCAATATTATATGTGAATATTTTTTTTTTTTACTTTTTATAGTCACAGAGTTCACGGAGCAGTTAAAAAACACGTCCGTACAGCTTTTATCTTCGAATCGATATTAGGTCCCCGGAGCGTACTCATGTCAACTGCACGGGAGACATGTCGCCTATCTATCACAACAAGATAGATTTATTTTAAGCTTTTCGACCCGTAGTCAGGGTATATTAAGGTCGCCATGAAGTTTGTTAAACCCAAAATAAAACGTCGAAGACTATGTCCTATGGAACTTATTAGCGTCTGTTCATCTATCCATCTTTCTTTCTCTATACATGTTAATACTCTTTCAGTTTTTTAAGATATTAATGTGAAATTTAGCAAACGCACTTTCCTCCTCAAGAAGCTACTGATTTGTCGAAAGTGACAATTATGTGTGTGTACATATGTACATGGAAAACTTTTTAAGTTTTTGAGATATTTTTACCAAATTTGGGTAATAATACAATCTTCGAGGAAATTGTTCAGATCGGATCGATATAGCTACATACTGAACGATGGGAGTCATATCATTCATATTTGACGAGACATCTTCACATAATTTGATATGGGTTATTGTAAAAGGCAATAATGTAATCTCCTAAAAAGTTGTTCAGATGGGGTCCCTATGGCATATAATATAGTATCACTCGGCTATTTGGCTTGCGTTGTTGGCTCAAAAGCTAACTTGATTCATTCAAATTTTTCAAAAATAAGTATTTAATAAAATTGAACTGCATGTTTTGGAACAAAATTTACACCYACTACTGAGGTAGAGCAAATAGAATGTTCACAGTTAAGTGCTTTAACGAAGTATCAACTAACTATCTAACGAGATTGACAGGGAAAAAAAGAAAAGGGTTTCGAACATCGTTAAAGAAATTCTATGCGATGAACTGATATCTGCGGCCAGTTCTGGTTTGCAAAATTTTAATGTTCGGTGCATAAGTTACCGAACAGATGGTCTTTCCGAAAGGCATAATGTTATAAGAAGTACTTAAGGGTACTGGTAAAGATCATCAAAACACAAACTCGACAAAAATTGATCAAAAACACGATAGAAGACTTGGTTCATACCCTTATTTAATAGATAAAGATCTCTACAGATCAGTTTTATTTCAAATAGAAACTTCACAGAAAGAAGTGCGTACACACTTGACATTTTGTTTTTAGATGACTTTTTTTAAATTTTATACATAGGTGTGCGATTAATAGAAACTTTTGTAAAACGTATACACATATGTGTATGCGTATATATGTTAACTACCAAAATATAACAAATTTATTAAAATTTGTTAAATAGTCTTTTGAAAGTTGTGGTTTTTCATTTCATATTTTCTGAATATGCGATTACTGATACACTTTGGTAGTTTTACAAAGAAAATATAACCGTTAAAAAGCCGATAATTAAAATTTGAATAAATTATACCAATATTAAATACGAATATTTCTTCTTGAAATAATAGCTCTATTAAAAAGTTGGAATTAAAACAAAACTAATATTGTAAGACAACATTACAAATAATAACGCTACTCATTAATTTGCATTACAAGCATTAAGTTCTTAAACTTTGAAAATAAAAAGTATTAATTTGAAAATTGTAATGTCATGCAATTTAAAAAAAAATGTGCTAGCCTACTATTAAGCTACTTCTACTCGATATATAAACATTTACATCCATATAGTATATCTTACTATTTAGACTTGAAAAAATTTTTTGAGAATACAGTTTATATTTGGATATAGTCCAACATGTATACAAAATTTGTGGAACTTTCTTCTTTACGGAAAAGCGCAAATTCAAGTTCCTGAAATTTCAACTTTAATGAAGTGGTAATTTCAGGGATCACATTTATTAATTATAGAGCTTCTCCAACTAAAAAAAAACACAAAAATTGTTATAGATCTGTTAATTAAATAAAAAATATATATTATTACGTTCTTCATACTTAAATGGTATATACGGAGGAGAGAGACAAGAATTTTCCATATTACTATTATATAACTTATTTATTTTGCATTCGGAGGTTCTTTTGTAAGTAAGGAAGAGCTAAGTTCCGGTATAAGCGAACATTTCACACTCTTGGAACTTGCAAGAGTTAAATTTGTTAGTTATATTGGGTCTAAGCCAAGTTACCTGATTTAATTCATTCTAAGCGCAAAATTGCACCGTTATTGTAAAAACCAGTTCTGCCAATTTTGTTGAAGTAACTCACATATTGGCCGATACTGTATAAAGTCACTCGGAATTTCGAAAAGAACTATTGACCCGATTCAACCCAGTTTTAACGCACATACAGTGGACCAATAAAGTTTACATACACCTAGTTCTATTAAATTACGACACATTTATTTGTTATAAAATGAATAAATTTTGTGGTTTTTTTTCTATCCATTTCAAGATATGTACATTTAACATTGAATATAGCATATCAAAAACATATTTTTTTTTTACACAATTAAAAAAAATTAAAACAAAAAAGTTTTCGTACACCAATGATTATTTATATAAATCAAAAGTAATTACAATAGTTTCAGCGGTTTTTGGCCTACATTTTGTTGCAATTATTGTCTTAAACGTCGACGTATGCTCCTCATTCGATTTCTAGTATTATTTCCGGATATTTTGACTATAGTCAAAGGGGTCCACATATTCGATTTCTAGTATTATTTCCGGATATTTTGACTATAGTCAAAGGGGTCCACTTATTCGTCCCCTGGGTGGCTTGAACATATTTGGTTGGATTTGGACTCATTTTTGTCATAAGAGCACATATTTCAAAAGCACTATTAATTGTTGTATGGGAAGAGGGCGTGGTTGTAGCCCGCTGATGCTCATTTTTACACTGTTACGTAAGAATGTCAGATTTGCGATTTCACGTAGAGAAGAACGTTGCCAAGCTCATCGTCCAATTTCGGCCCCAGCTATTTTGCCGTTTAATGGGCGTGGAAATGGCACCACTAAGCCAATCTTGATTTTCGACAAGAAACGATATATTATATGTATTACAGCTTAGTTAACAATATTGGCTTCCAACTGAGAAATAAATATATGTATGTATGTATTTATACTTGCTATTTCTAAATTTTTATTATTTTTTATTTTGGTACTTTTTATTAATTTATCTTCATCATGAGTTAAAAAAGTAGCAAATGAAAAATGCTTTGATACATTTCTTTAGGTATTTCATGCAATGACACTGTGAATCACTTCTGCATAGAATTGCGTTTGATTGTCGGTATCTGCATATCTCTGCACAATCAACATTTTTTCTCAGCCAGAGATATGTGTGGATCAGCACATTTTGATTTCTTTGCTTGTTTGGTCCAATTAACAAGTTGCTAGTATATCAGATAAGATTTTCCTACTATACTAGCCAGCAAAGGCTATAAAAATTGTTATTATTAAATACCTACATATATATATTTCTCAAGTATAAATTCTCTCTATTTTTCATTTAGCTTTTTAAATCATAATTAAATTCATTAACTATTTGAAACTAAATTCATATATACATAATTATAACTTCAATTTGATATTATTTAAAATAAAGTTTTTATTTCTTGCGCAGAGACTGATTTAAAAATATTACCGACATATAAGCAATATAAGAAACTGCTTATACAGAACATACATATGTACATACATTTATTATTTCTGAGGCACATATGTATATTCACGAAAGCAAAAATTGTCGAACACATCTCCCCGCACCTTCGTTGATACGGACAACCCATGAGCGAATCTTTTCTTGTTGTTTTCATGTCGATAAGTCAATGTGTCAAAGGACTGACGTGACGATAACTTCATAACATTGTGTTACTGGTAGAAAATCCGAGCTGCGCTGAAAGGAACAAACGAACAATCGTCGATTGTCACCATTTTCCTTGTTGTGCTTGCAAACATAACGACACTGATTTTTGCAAGCCACGGAAAAATCTTCTAGAGTTGGAAAATATTTTAAATTTGCAAGAACTTTGTTGTCAAAATTGTCACTTTTTTCTGTGTTTTGCGATTTAACGGGGTTTTCACTTTTCTTGTACCCAAAACKTTATGTAGATTTCTGCGAATATACTATGTAAACAATGGTAAATTCCTTACTCGATATTTTTCAAATCTGTAAGTCGTTCAATCGAGCATCATACAAACTTCGATAAACAATTTTATTGTCCTCTAATTTTCAATCTTCAATAACTTTAATAAAAAATAATAAGTTTGCCGAAATATTTATATCAGGGGTATGTGTCAAAACCAATTTATTGAAAACCAAGTTTGGTGATCGCGTTGTCTCACGAAATGSCCCAGTGAACTGCCCGCCGCGGTTGTACGATTTTTTGTTAGACTATTTCTTGGGGGGGCAACGTCAAGATATGAAATTGCAGCCGTATCGGCCGATTATGCTTGAAAACCGTCGAAAATTAGGTTCTGCGTCTGGACTTCTGCAAGCCTCCCCGTAGTAGACATGCAATAGAAATCGAATTCCATACATAATGGCATCGAATATACTTTTACTCAAATAAAGAGTTTCCTTGGTATCAGAATTAAAAAAAAACTGTTGTAGCGCTCTTCTTGAAAAACCCGTTACTAGTGGTGAAAACGAAGCTCGCGGGAGAAAGCAATTATCGGTTTATTCGCCAAAATGTGGATTTTTTGCAAAACATTTTTTGCTTGCATATTCGGAAAGACGCAGTGGTGCTCTTTCATATTTACGAAAAATGAAGGCCTTTTTACGCTACATGCTACATAGACGATCCAGGGTTTCAGGTAGGTATAGATTTTCATATTTAAACATATATTATATTTATATAGGGATTTATATGTGTGAACTAGGTACTTTTTAATAGCCTTGGTTTTTTTTTTTTTGATAGATCACAGTTGAGTCTTGTCAAGCTCTCATGTTAGTTTTGTTCAGTATTGTTTTGCATTTCATCATGGGAAGACTTACGAGTGAACAGCGTTTACAAATCGCTCTCTATATCTATTTTAAAACGCATATCAATTTTTTTTTGTGTYAGAAGATCCGGTAACGAGTTAAAATGTTCCACGTTTTTCAARGCGCTTAATAATCTATGCGCGTTTTTTATGCGGGTTTTTTGTCGGAGAATATTGCTCAACTCAGCAGTATCAAATATAAACGTACATATGTTTTGATTACAATTGCCCGCAAATGTTTTTTAAATTTTGACTTCCGAATAAATCAATATATATGTTTATTAGTATATAAAAGCATGAATAAAGTAAAGTTCATGTTTACGTTATTTGAAACATGTTAGTGTCAAGAAATATGATATTAGAATATTTTGTTGCATTGAGTTTAATTTTGAAAATCCTTTGTGATTGAAATATATACATACTATTTGGGCCAAGATAAGCTACCTAGATTCTTAAACGAACTTTAATTATGTATTCTTTTCTAAAAACCGAAAAATATCTATGAAATACCAGTATGAAGGGAGCCTTAAGGGGGAGATACCGCCAAAAAAGGYCATTTTTTGCACTTTTATTAAGGGAGAATAAAAACCGATCACATCCAAATTTTTACATATGTAGTAAGAGGTATTATTTAACTACTAAATAAAAAATATTTTATGTACAAAAAATGACGGAAATATTAACGAACCCTGTCAATCAGTCGGCCGTCAACTTCCTGGCTAGGCTTTTTACTTGAAATGAAAATAATATACATATTTTTTTTCTTAATCAAGAAGCTTTTATGAAGCGCATAATAGGGGGTTTTGAGAATTTCGATAAATTGGGGATGTTGGCTTGGGACCAATTGGGACCATCTTGGATTTTCTAAAAACTTGCATTTTTACCCTTGGTTTTCGACATCAAAGGAGTTAAACCACTGTCAACACGCCATTTCTCTCTCCGAAAAGCGCTCTATACGCACTTGAGTATAAATTTGTCTATAAAATACACTTTAGTTCAAGTAGTTCGGTTAAATAATTGGCTCGCAATTTCGACGGCCGGATAAAAAATTAGTTTCGAGGAAAAGAGAGTCAATGTTTTGGTACCTATGCAGCCGCTGCATGAAGTTCAGTGGTTTTGGAGCCTATTTCTTGAAAATTTTCGGAGTGTACCAATGAAACTTCGGGAATATTTTTGTATAGTTTTTTAATTGATTAGAGGAAAAAAATTTTAATTTTTCTGAAAATACTAGAGGCATCTCCCCCCGATAATATACCAATTTGTTCAAAGTGGCATTTGTTGCGAAGGAGACTTAATTTTTTTCTGTTTTGTTGAACCACATTTGTCAAACATATTCAATTACCCTAAAGTCTTTGAAAAAACAACATATTTTTTCCTTGTGTTAAATATGTAAAATTTTTTACCGAAAAGTAATGATTTTGAAGAAAAGTGCTGCAGAGTCGCAACCTATGTTTKTCACGGCTATGGTGATTATGTTCTATTAGAAGCCACAAGCAAAAGATGGTTTCGCAGATCCAGAGACTTTGAAGACGCCGAACTGAAAGTAATATTGGATGAAGATGATACTTTGAGTGAAAAGCACATGGCAGCGATGTTAAATGTTGCACAAAAAAACTATTTTAGCCACTATGAGAGCTAAGTAAAAAATCCAAAAGTGTACAAAATGTGTGTCACATGAATTTAATGGAAGACAAATAGAACACCGATAACAGATCGTTTCGGTAAGAAGATGGGATCAGAAAGGTGCGTGGTACATCATGAGCTTCTATAACCTGGTGAAGGTGTTAATACCAATCGCTATAAACAACAAATGATCAATTTGAACCACGCATTGATCGAAAAATGACAGGAATAAGCCGGAAAAGTTACACGACAATGCAACTGCACAAAAACCAAAACCGATGCAGGTTGATTGTAATGAAAGTACTCTGCTGGGAACTGCTAACCTACCCGCCGCATTCACCAGGCTTGTCTCCTTGCGGTTACCATCTGCTTTCATCGATGGAACACTTATTGGCTGTACAGCACTTCGACTTCTTACGCAGAGGTCTAAAATTGGGTATATGAATGGTTTATTTAAGAAGATGAACATTTCTGTTGGCATGGTACCCGCAAATTGCTAAAGGTGGTACAAAATTTGTAAAAAGCAACGGTCAATCCTTTGAATATTTTTTTTACTATCCAATTTAAATCTTGTATTTTGTTTTCACAAAAACTGCTTATTACATACAGGTATAATAAAAATCTTAAAACTAATTTAATAATTTTAGTTACCACTATCAAATGTTATAAAAAATGTGAACTCCATTGAATCAAATAGTTTCGTATAATTTTTTTCCATGTCATAAGACTATACATTCCATGCATTGATTGTAGCGTGTGATGGGATTTGACAATCAACAGTAATACACCTTGTTCACCTAAGGGTGGTACCTAGCACCTAAAGCTAAGCGAGGTAGATATAGGGTTATATATGTACAGTGTCGGACAAAAGTCATTGGACTAACTCGAATCTCACACATATACATCTATGTATGTATTAGAAGAATAATTTTTTGTAAAAGAAAGATCGCGTCTTCTATATTAAGAAACAACGCAATTTTTTTCAACTTTCATCGATGATTTATAAATTATATCAGAATAGAAAAAAGTAAAAAATCGTGCGACAGAAATCATTGGTCTTTACCTATATATGAGAATAAATTAATTTTAAATTAGTATTTTATAGATGAAATTAAATTACTAATATGTCTGTCATTTATTCCATTACAGGCTCGTTTTAAGGCATCAAATAGCTTGTTTTTATAACCGTGAACCTGTTCCCTGTTAAATTGCCTGTTGACAATTTCCCATAAGTTTTTAATTGGATTCATATAAGGAGATTGGTCGGACCATCTCATAACATAAACTTATTATTCCAAAAACCAATCCCCAATTTTAAGGGTGTATCTGGGGTCATTGTCATGTTGAAACTGCCAATCAGGAAGCTAAAAAGATCAGCATCAATGGCGCGTCATTTTACTCCCTCTTAGCTGTAAGCTATCTACAACATTTTTTGCTGATATTTTAGGATATTTTTTAAACTCGCGCACTATTCGCAAGTCATCCTTTACCGAATTGACTCTAGGACGTCCTCCAATATTAAGTTTTTTAACGGTTCCTTCAGCTTTGTACTTGTATAAAATAGCAGAAGCAGTTGATTTCCCCAGGGAATAATTTTTCCAAAGCTTCTTCGTCGCACATTTTTTCTAAATTCGCTAAAAATTTTATCTAAAATAATTTTTAAGTAGCATTATCTACTATATAAAAACAAGTCGGGTTTTCCTTCCTGACGCTATAAATCCAGGACGCATGAACCGATTTCTACGGTTTTGCATTCGTTGGAAAGGTCTCGGGCTCCGTGAGGTTTATAGCAAAGAAAATCGGGAAAAATTTCAAAAGAAAAGCGGGAAAATATTTTTTTACATACAGCGCCATCTCTGATACAAATCATGTACTACAAACAATATTTTAAGTAGATGGCGCCGGTGCGTGATACATTGTTTGACAGCTACACATTTTTCTCTGTTCAGTTAATATCATGAGACAAACCGATATAGTGTTCACTTTGAAACTGTGAAATTTTTTTTTTTAAATAAGTTATTCGTTTTCTAACATTTCAATTGGAAACCATCAAATAAATCACATGTATTGTGCAAATTTTTATTCAATTTCAACAGCAGGCATTTGTCTTTAAGGCGGCAAGTTAAACTGTGTAAATTATGTGGATCGTGCACTTGAGGTTAAATTCATCACTCTGTAGATAGTCCAAAATGCCTAGAGGACGACGTACGAACATCGGCCGCCGCACAAGACATGCAAGCAAGCAACAAAAAAGCGTTTGTATTCACAGAACTTAAGGGAAGAAAGACAAAATATAATAAGAGAAAATGCCCGATTGAGACAGCGCGTGAGGACACAAAGAGCATTGGCATCTTATAATACAATCACTTGGCGTTCCAATAGGATCCCACTGCGAACTACCCTGATGATGAAAATTTAGACATTGGAGCAATGACGATAAATGCCGATATTTCAATGCGTTAAAGTTCAAAAGAGCAACTGCTGGATTGTGCTGCGCAAGTGAAAAATTCAAACTGGATTCATTACTTACACCACCACAGCCACTGAAACCATTGTTCGATGGAAGTGATCCCGATTCCAGCCATTTTCTTCAACACATCCTTGAATACAATAACTACTTTCGMATGACTTCCTTTGGAGCTAATATCACTCGAGAAGGTGGCTTCATGCCGACTTGCAAGATTAAAGATACAACACACATAACCACACCAACACAATGAATTCTTCAATAAATTATAGTTTGCAATTACAGATACAAGGACAAATGTACCATTTGCATGGTTCAATGGTGCCAACATCAGATGAACCACATCAATTTCTGCAAATATATTTAATTTCGTCGATGGTGATCAGCTGAATGAGCGGTGCAATATACAGGGAACACAACAGTAAAAGAGACGAATTATTGAACAGTTGCAAGCATTTTTTCACGCTTATAATGATGTGGTTAATATATTCAAAGCATTCGAACGAATGGCTTCGCATTGGCACAAATTTGTCATAAGAGCGGATTGTACCCTAATATGTGAACATATGCGAAGAATCATTAGTATTGTTGGTGATCCAACTAAATCGCGAGATATTGTCGTTCAGYGAAGAAGCGATATCATGAATCGTGTAAACAAGACACATCGTTTGTATGATGCGTTACAATATCCAATCATTTATTGGCAAGGGCAAGACGGGTACGACATCACATTGAAGATGGTCGATCCAATTACAGGTGTAATATTCACTCACTATTAATGCTATTATWGGTTTCCATTAACAATTCGTTTAATTTTGCATTTTCAGGCATATCAACGAATAAAAATCTAAGCGCAATGAATTACTATGCGTATCGTATGATGATTCGTACACATGAGGAGAATGTCATTATGAAGTGCCGTCGGTTATTAAAGCAGTTAGCTGTCGACATGTATGTCAAAGTCGAGACCAAACGTTTAGCGTTCATCTGATTCAATCAGGCAAAGTTACGACCCTCCTGTTCAGAATATTGGATGTCTGACGATTCTCCCATCATCTTATATCGGAAGCCCGAGCCACATATACGAATACGCTCAAGACGCTATGACGTACGTGTGAAGTTATGGAACTCCGGATTTATTTATTACGTTCACATGCAATCCGAAGAGCACGAAAATTGAACGTGAGTTGGAACCGGGCCAAAAATCGCAAGATCGCCATTACATAATCGCCAGAGTATTTCAGCAAAAACTCAAGGATATGATGGATCTGCTTACTAAGTATCGAGGTTTTGGTGACACACGTTGTTATGTGTATTCGGTGGAATGGCAGAAGCGTGGACTACTGCTTGCTCATATCCTAATTTGGTTGATGAACAAATTATATTCAAATGAAGTGGGTGACATCATATCCGCTGAAATTCCTGATCCAGTCACTGATCCCCATCTACACGACATTGCGATGACACAGATGGTGCGTGGACCGTGCGGTGCATTAAATCCATTATCGCATTGCATGGCTGATGGAATGTGCACAAAACGATATCCGCGAGTTGCTGAAACAGTCAAAGGGAAAGATGCATATCCAGTTTATCTTCGGCGTTCAAAAGAATATAATGGTCGAACTATCAAAGTTAAAGTTCAAAATCAAGAGATTGAGATCGAAAATGAATTCATTGTACCATATCGCTCGCTGCTATCAAGATTTTTCGAAACACATGCAAACGTTGAGAGTTGTCATTCGGCCAAATCAATCAAGTATTTGTGCAAGTACACATGGCTGTGTTTGGTATTGCGTCGGAAAATACGAATGACGAAATCAGCAACTTCCAAATGGGCAGATACGTCAGTACTAATGAAGTACTGTGGCGATTATTGTCATTTCAAATTCATGAAAGATATCTCACAGTTGTACATTTAGCAGTGCATTTGGAAAATGGCTAATGAATTTACTTCACTGAGCCTAATAGCGGAAACAGTCAAAATAGCTACTCCATTCCACCCTTTTCCTTCCTTAGCGAGAAAAATGCGAACAAACACCGAAATCAACCATCTTTGTTTGTTTTCATTTGAACAATGTTGCCATTGCTCAATACGTATTTTTGTACACATATAAGTTTTTAATTACAATTTTTCATAATATAAAATATAAAAACTGACAACAAAGTATTAAAAATAGTTTATATATTTATAAATAATAGTATTCGACTCTAATTTGAGTTATTTTAAGAAAATTTCAAACATATTGATCAGCTGACACGTTTCTACGACAAATACCAAAATGCCGTGAATTCCCATGGCATCCTACCGCCAAGAGAGAAGGGAGTAGCGTTTCTCACTGTTCATTTACATTGCGCGCCCATAAGATAGGCCGTATCGGCTGACACGGGCCACGATTCTACGTTTTTGACTTTTTCTGCTATAATGCGGCACAACGAGCTGAGAGACCACCATCGACAACATTGACTAGCTTCTTTGCAATGTGTGAAGCAGATCCATTCGCAGTGGCGTGATGTACGTTGAAATGCAAAAGTATTACACATGGAAGCAACCCCAGTTCCAGAATAGCCACAGGTGTTTTCCACTGATGCTCTAGGCCGCATGTATACTGTTCATCCTCGAAATGATGAATGTTTTTATTTGCGACTGCTGTTGGTAAATGTAWGTGGACCAAAATCATTTGCTCAAAAAACTCTAGATTTTTTTTTTTAACACAATACCATAGCACCAACACAAGTCAAATAAAATAATTAAATAAATAAATTTTCCGTTTAATATTCATTTATAAAATAAATATAAAAAACTCTCAATCTCGTCTGTCGCGAGGGCACGAACGAAAGCCCATGCAAAGACTGCGTGTAGCATGCAGCGGTCTCGCATACCTATACACTCTGAGTATACATGTAGGTACGTAATCTCGTCTGTCGCGAGTGCACTAACGAATGCCCATGCAAAGAGCGCGTATAGTCTACATATATTATAAGAATACACGCAGAGTATATCTGTGTAAAGCCTCATCTGATGCTGTAGATTTTCACGTCATCCAACGTCAAAGAGAAAAGGGAGTCGCGTTTTTCACTGGGCACTTACATTGCGCGCCCATAAGATAGGTCGAATCAGCTGACACGACCCACGATTCTGCGTTTTTGACTGTTTCTGCTATGAAACGAGAACGGCTAAAAATCCCACAAAAGTGCCCAACGCGCCAAGAAAAGGAGGGAAAAAAGAGGCCGTGTTCTCATCGCCATGATTTCTGCCGTTGTCGTCATCTGAAAAATAAAACAATAACAGATCCTTAATGAGTACGAATGTCGCTATGTCATGAAGCAACAAAACAAAAAAAAAAGGTAGATTTTTTCACAAATTTTTCAATTTTGTCGATTTTTTTTTAAATATTATAAATTTCAAATATTAATTTTTTGATGCTTCTAGTGATAGAGATAATTTAGAATATTCATGCCAAATTTCAAATAAATGGACTGATTAGAACTTGAGCAGTTTTGAGAAAAACGCGTTTAAAGTTTTACGTTAAGTTTTGGCAGCGTAATAGATAGATAGATAGTTCGCTCAACTGATTTASTTGCCATGTCACTAAAATGGCTATAACTTTCAAAATAATTTGAATTTGAAAAATCCTTTCAGGGAAATATTTTTGAATATTAAAACTATCRAATTATAAAAAAAAATGTTTTCGATTTTTTCAAATTTCTAGACTAGAATACCCTCTTAAAACTTTTTAATGCTGATTCTACATTCTAGGATATAAAAGAGGCCAATTGATTTCATAAATAACTTACTTTCCGAACAAGAACTATAAATAAGAAAACAAAGTAAACATACAAGATTTTCAGATAGAGTTAAAAAAGCGTAACCAAGATACAAGGGAGTAGACAACTTTAAAGAAGAGTGAAATTACTTAGTATCTAAAGATTCAAAGTTTAAAAAAGCATACAAGACTCCAAGGTAAACGAAAATTTAAATTTCAGGATTAATATGGTGATAATTRCAATACTCTTAACGATAATAATGGCAATTAATGGTCTTTTACAAGTAAACAAGCTTGAAAACCAATCGGGATACGCTAAAATAAGAATCAGAGAGATAGAGATAGTGAATCAAACCACAACGGTAATCCATATAATACACCCCAAGGAATTTAAACAGATTATGAATAAAATAGAAAATAACTTAGAGAATAATTTCAACCAATATAACAGGAATGACAGGGAAACATTATACGAAGAAATAAAGTCAATTAAAGCAAAAATAAACACATTAATGCCTATAGGAAATAACAGAAAACGCAGAGGACTATTTAATATTGTAGGAACTACATACAAATGGCTCTTCGGAACCATGGACAATGAAGATAGGGAAACATACTACAACATTTAGAAATAATAGAGAAAAACAATCATAAGATAAGAGGAGCATTAAACCAACAAATATATATAATTGACAGCTTCAATAAAACCACTAATACATTGAAAAGAATTATAGAAGATGATAGGACAGAAATACTAAAAACCTTTGATAAAATAAATAAATCAAAAGAAAAAATTATAAAACACATGCTTTATTCTGATCAGATGCTTAAACTTAAACACTTATATCATGTTCAGACCGAAAATTTAAAAGATTAGATWACATTTAAGCATTTCATAACCCAACAGTGTTCTCACTGCCATTAGAAAATTTAAAAACAGCTGTTATTGTCATTCAAGAATTCACATCGCTTAATATTTATTAAAAGAAAAGATTGTCATATAGTATTTTGAGATAAAAGCCGGCATTTTTTAAATATTTTCATATAATAGAAATAATAGATGTATTTTTTCGTTTGTTAAGTCGATTTTCAGGTGAAATTAGATTCATTGCTTTAAAAAAAATTGTTTGTTTACATCTTTTTCCCTTTGTATTGTCTAAATCAGTTGTGATAATGTAATTTTCAATGCTGCCAAGTATATGGAGCAAAATCAGAGTCGCACAGAGTSACTTAGCGTGGATCAGTTTCAAATCATTTCGATGAAGGAGCACATTTCAAAAATGTAAAAGAAATTAACGTCTGTCCGTTTAACCAATGTAAATACGAATATAACAATGACACAATGTTCGCAGATATCGAAGATGATACTATACTGATTGAAAGTGCATATAAAATAGAAATGAAACAAAACTGTGACAATAGAAAAATTGTACTCAACGGAAATGCTTTAATAAATGTTTATAATTGTAAAGTTGAGATAAAAAATAAATCATCCCAAAACCAAAACGTTATTGTAGAAGAAAGGTATATTTTCCCTGAAAAGAGAAATAAAAATAGCAATCTAAATATAGAGCTGCAAATTCAACCTCTTTCAAATGAGGAAAACACGAAAAAAACAAATATCAAAATTGGCCCAATGTCAAGTTCAAAACATGAAAAAAATAAAATGGAAACAACAATGTAACTATACTTTTATAATCATTATTAGTAATAATATGTTAGATATTCAATGAAGATCATTGAATCTAGGGGTAGAGGAGTCACATATTGACATACATAACCTTAATAATAAAAAAAAAAAATAAAAAAACATTATTCAGTTCAAGAAAACTTCAAACCTGAACTCTTTCTTGAAATAAAATGAGCTTGGTTACACATTTTTGCTGATYAAGCAAATAGGGATTTGGAATGCATACAAATATTTATAAGAACATGCATATAGTACATAAGTACATATGAGTGCCAGCGAGCACACTACAGTAAATGTAAGAAATAAAGATCAAGCTCAGTTGAAATAAAGAGCCAAGCAAAGAAGCTTAAGTTTTTATTGCAGCAAAACTATATACTTTATCATTTTCGTTTAAATATTCCTCGCTAGAGAGCTCCGATAATAAATACGTCCGATCGCTGCTAAATTCGCAGGAAGAGGCTTCTACCTTTATTTAATCAGTTATCTATTTGTGTTTTCAACATATATAATATATAGGTATTGAGTGTATAATCCGATTTTACCCATTTTCATACTATTAGAAGAGGTATCAAATTGATTTTTCTTGAACATTATTAGCAGGCGGGAGCACACCGACCTTAAACAACATTTAAATCACAAATGCCATTCTCTAACACAATTTTATGTGCCAAAATACAGTTTTGTACCAGGAAATTCACACATACTCGTAACACATATGTAAAAAGCCAACCGGAAGTTTATATATTTGTCCCAAGGGAACATAATTATTAGAAAATCATTGTCCTTGAATACCATTTGCATCAAAATACAGTATTTGTGTAAAGTTTTAGTCAAATATCGTCATTAGTGTTTTACTTATATATGAACTGTAAATTTAAAGATGATTTGATGTAATTGAAAATTGTGATGAATGGGAAGAAGACGTGCTTACACTTTGCAACGATATTTTTCCCATCGGGAAACGATGTTTTATCAAAACACCAAATTCAATTATATTAAATTGTGAACGAAAATAGAAGATGTGGCATATTGCATCCATTCCTTACACATTAATAGCTGCATTCTGAAAATTTCATTTATATGGGTATAAGCATTTTTGTTATCTACAGACTCCCTACATGGTTTTGTTAACCTCACGGTTTTTGTAACATCTAAATCCTATTCAAATCACGATAACTTTTGTATCCCTATTTCAGTTTAACTTAGAGCAACATTTCTTTTTCTTTTTGAAACCTAAAAACAATAAAGTAACTCATATGTAATTATAACAGCAATTTTTGAGAAATATTCAATAAAATTCAAATAATAAGTATATTTCCTAGTTATGAAAATGTAAACAATTATGAATGGCCTATACGTCTGCATGACGGTTTCTTTTCATGGGCAAATGCATTTTTCCGAAAAGGAAGAAGTCGCACGGTGCTATATCAGGTGAATACGGGGAGAGGTTAATTGTTAAAATGTAATTTTTGGTCATAAGCGTCGAATCGAATGTTGGATCTAAGCAATTTTTGGTCGTCACACACACCTTTCGTAAGCCCAAATGTTCTGGTCATTTATTTCCTCAGGACCACTTTGAAAACGTGGAAACCACTCGTGCACCTGCTACGGAATAGGCAATCATCGCCATAAGCTTGTTTCTTTATTTGAAACGTTTCGGTAAAAGTTTTACCGATGGTAAAACAAAATTTAATGTTGACTCTTTGTCCGAAGCTCCTTGTCTCACCGATAACACAAACATACTGACACTTAAAACGCAACAACTTCACTTCTAATCAATGAAATGTCATGAATTCATTCCCAATAGACAATCCATAAAGATAGCACATAGACAGCGCTACCTGAGGGCTATTACTTTGGAACACACCTTGTAAATATAATTTTATAAATAAGTATGTATATAATTATATATAAATATGTTAAACGGGTTTTTTCACGCATGTGAGGAAAGTTCTCTTATTGMCATTCACTTGTGAGTGGTCAGAAACGATTCTTTTATATATGGCTCACGCAACTCACGACTTCAGGTCTTTTACCAAGTATCCTATGGGTAGCCATCCGCTTGAAGGCGAGCAACAATGTTGAAGCTGAGTTTGGGATTCTCCACGTAAACCACGCCCCAATGAGAATGTTTATAAAACCGAGTGAGTGACGTGTCGCAGCGGAGAGAAAATATACTGCTCACATCGCAACGTTACGACCAATTGGCGCCATCAACAATTGGTTGTTAACAGTCAAGACTTCGCACTAAGTAGCCAATTGAGAAGTAAAGTTCTCTCGAGACAAGCAAAAACCAAACTCTAAAAGTCACTCATTATTCCCATTCTGCTATATGGTGCAGAGGCATGGACGATGACAACATCTGATGAAACGACGTTACGGTGGAGAAATCTTGCGAAAAGAAGAAATAACTGGCATGCTGTTGTTAACTCGGCATAACAGCGTAAGCGATTTCTACACCAGTAAAAAAGATGAAGATTATACATTTATACTAGGAGTGGATAGCTGTTTGTAAAATGTTGACAATTTAATTTTGGATACTGAGTTATCACAGGAATATAAACCTGTATAGTATTTCAAAAACATTAATTTCCACTGAATTAAGATATGCAATCAATTAGAATGCTATAGTGTGGTCTTTAAAAGCATTACGTAGTAAGTTTTTTAAAAATACACTCTGACTATAAATCACACCCATCTACGGATGAAAAGTTGAAATTATGCTTAAACGAAATATAAACAAACCCAGATGATTATTTTAAACACGACATAGAAATAGACAATCAAAAACTTGAAGAGCAAGAAGTAGAGAATCTTTAGTTAGTGATGAACACATGTCGAGACTACAGTATACAGCTAATCGTTAAAAATTTAAGGGTATTCGTTTAAACGTGTAAAAGCCCCGTAAACCTCTTAAACTGTGTATATTTACGAACGCGTAAAAATCTGGCAGCAACTTATATGGAAATTCATTTAAACACATTACGCACCAATGTCAGTGTGTAAAGAACGCTTGTAAATTTACGATATTGCAAAAGCAACGCTTTAAAACGACCAGCTGATGAATATTATTGTGAAAATTAAAATGGAAAAGGYAAGAATGAAGCTCGGAACATAAATTTTATTTAATTGCGGCAATTGTTTTATATTTCAGGATAAAAAGTTAAAGCAAAAGCGCCTACGGCTGAAACCGTCGCATCGCTGGACAGAGTCGCAGTCCCTGCAGCTGTTGCAAGCAGTATCCGAAGCAATAGTCCAGAATCTTTTGAAGTAAGGGTTTTAGAAAAGTGAAAATGTTTAGGTACATATGTTTGTTTTAACACGAATTTACGYATATCTTCCAGAAACCGACCTCCCAAAGGTTTTACGAAAAATTGCAGCAAAATACACCGGCACTTCAATCTGTCCTTTGCKTAGCTATGAAAAGCAAAATGAGGTATCTCAAAGCGTCGTACGTTGCCGCGGCAGCCTGGDAAAACAAAACTGGGTCTGGACTACTGGCTAATGGTGACGAGTCAAGCGTATCAGCGCATGTCAACAAAACTTGTCCCAGCTTTGACTTACTGGAAGTTATCTTCGGGCAACACAAAAATGTAAATCCCGTAGTAATTTTTGAAAGCACTGACAGCATTGAAGTACTGACTGATTCCCCTTGTGCTGATAGTTCGTTAAACGATACCATCGATTCCTACGATTTGTGTGCGCTCGATTGTGAGGATTTAGTTGACCCAATATTACCTATAAGTAGCGATTGCAGTGCCACCGCCGCGAGAACTTCTACACTACAAAGTTCGTTGGACTTTAGAAGTTCAACAAAAAAACCAAAAAAAAGGGTGAAGGCCCGTTCAATAAATTGATTTTTATTCAGGAGAAAAGGTTGGAATTAGAAGTTAAGAAAATAGAATTCGAAACAGAAAAAGAAAAGAATGAGGTCGAGCTGAAAAGAATTGAACTAAATAATCAATTAGAAATGAAAAGAATTGAAACTGAATCAGAAAAAGAAACCAAACTGGAAATTGAAAAACTGAAACTTGCTAGTGAAGAACGCATTAAAATGTTTGAAATAGAGTTAAAGTTAAAATCAAAATAAATGTGAAACTTTAAAAGATTTCACATGGTACTTTTTTCGCAAATTTAAAAGATCTCATAGCAAAATACATATATTTGAATGTAACTAAATGTTAATAGGCACAGAAGCACTATTTATTTTTCTTGTAAATAAAAGCATATATTAATGGATTTTAAAGATATGTAAACATGAGTTTCAATACTTTATTTTTAAGTTTCCATCAGTGATAACAATGAAAGGCGCTTAGATGCACCTTCAACTGTTGGTAAGTTTTGATCCCCAGGCTCGTCGGCTTCACTGTTTTCACTAATTCTTCCTTCGTCAACATCAAAATTACCCTCGTTTTCTTTTAATATAATATTGTGCAATATCGCACAAACTAATATCCACCGGCATGCAAACTTTACCGAATTGTCACCCTTTATTTGAATTTTGAGTTCTTTCAAGTTATTAAAACGTTCTTTAAATAAACCAAAGCAATTCTCAATTCTTATTCGGTACTGGCTGAACGTTCTGTTGAACAGAATTCGTTGATTCAAGGTGCCTTCGGTTGCGTTTATTCTAAAAGGAGTAATAAGGCGCGAAGTTAATTTATATGCACTGTCTGCAGCTAACTACTCTGATCGTGTTAGCATTTCAGTGGCGTTTGTGGACCACTCGCAATTGTTGTATATCCTAGCGTCGTGAACACTACCGGGATACCCCAATACCAAATGACGAATTACTAGTTTGTGGTCAGACACACATTGAGCCTTAAGTGAATATATGTGGTGGCAACCACATTACCAAAATGCAGCCCTGACGAATTTCCTTCATTACTGACGTTTCCACTGTCCTTCGTGTCAGCGCCCGCTTTGTCTGTAATGCATACAGAAGATATCTTTCTTCTGTCTTTTGCGCTTGCTAAGCACACACGTGTTTCAACGTCTCGTGCAACTTAACCAATTCCTATATAACRAAGTTGAGAGACGAAATAAATTAAAGTTTTAAATAGATTAGAAGATTTATTTAAGTTTTGCAATTAAGTAATCGCTACATATATATGCYTGCGAGAAAAATATGCTTCAAAATCTACAGTGGGGTTTTCCGCCAATTTTATCTCCGTTCCATCTACGTAGCCAACACAATGTGGTAGCCCACTGAGTGTTTGAACAACTAAAGCTCTACGCTCTATAGGGTCCGACCAAAACAGAAACTGAGTTTTCCTATTAATAATTGCTTCAAATACTCTGTTGGTCATGACCTATTGAGAAATTTAAAATACAGCTGAAACACAAATTTTAACCGATACGTATGTAAATAGCTCACCTGTATTACTCCACCATCGCTAATACCAAACCGACTAGAAATTTTAGTAATTGTTGCTCCTTCTCCACATGAACCCAGTCGGTACATTACTACAGCCAATTGAATTTGGATAGGGAACTGTTTACACGAACGTGGACCATTGAACACTTCGTCATCCTTTATCAGATCAATGATAAAATCAAATGTGGTTTTGCTGACTCGCACAATTTCTCGAAACCTGTTTTCTTCCAAATGCGGTAATACATCTATTAAAAAGTTAGGTGATTTTGGGACAGAATGATGAACAAGTGTAGATCCATATCTAAAATATGCATCAGCTGCCAATGCAAAGCTAAAGTCTTCCATAATTTCATCTTCCTTTTTGCGTTRGATTTCTGAAATCATTTACATATTTATGTATTATGCGCCTTTAAAAAATTTAGCATTAACGCAAAACAATTACCGTCATGTTTTCCAAACAGCTCCAACATTAACAAATCAAATACTAGTGCTTTTTCCCAAAGTTGAATAAATTTTGCTTTTTCGCTAAATTTCGACATTTTAATATTTTGACACCCAAACAGCTGTTTAATACATAAGTGGCATTTACACAAGGAATTTGAAGTGCGTTCATGTAACACACTGCGTATTTGCATAAATTTATGCGATGGGTAACATTATACGTTTAAACGAATACCCTTTTTACTAAATTATTCTTTAAATTATAAAGTACCATAAACGCCGAGACAACTTTTAAGGTCTCTGTGTAACTTCAGAGTGTATTTATAGTAAGTTAATCACGGACTTTAACGCTTTCACGAAAACATTAGAAAATAAATATTGTGTATATGTTTCGCAACATGAATTTCATTGTTAGAACAATTCGCCTTAGCCGTTGAACATAGAATTAGTGCTCGACTGAAACAGGTCAAAGCAATTAAGATGTTATGGAACTGAATTAACCATTGGCATGTGTCAAGTCAATAAAAGTTCCGCTTCATATATTTCACACACATTTTCTGCACCTCCTGACTCATTTATATCATTTTCTGTATCCTTCAAAGTCGACAACTACGTCAGAAGTCATATCAAAGCTCCAAAATCAGAGCATGGTTTCCGGAAATCGAGAGAATATTATCTGCGACAGGGCTGCTGCGATGTACATCTATTCTTAATAACAATGAGAACAGCTGATTGTAATTTTTGTAATACTTTCAATGAAAATGGATAGAAGACTAACACCAAGTTTTGCAAAAACATTTTTAAAACTGCATCATAAAATAACATCATAACATAAAACTTCTTGTTTTATTATTGAAAATTAGAACAGCTGTCAGTGCTGCTTGTTTTCATTSAAAATAGATTAAAATTGGTAACTTTTAGCAATGGAGCCAACGAAAATGCAATTTATGCAACAGAGTTATCTTCCGTAACTCCTGCATTAATCCGGATTATTCAACAAATAACGCATTAAACCTCAGATCCACATCAGTATAAAATCAATGCATTGGTGGCATTCAAACGCATGCAAATTAGTAGTATTCTTTAACTAAATCGGAAATATCTGAGGCCATACCAAATAATAATAATAACAGCAAGAATTTATGATGTACATTAGCTCACAAACGTAGCAGGTCATATCAGCGCAACAACTACAGCTGCGACGTATCAACAACTGCGACAACAGGATGGTCGATTGTGGGAGTTCAGGGGTTAATGTGAGAACAGTTACGAAAGAAAATATTTTTGAGRCGGCAAAAGAAAATGGGGAGTTAAAGGATTTCACGAAAGATTAAAGATGTGTGCGGGAAAAGCGACGTGATAGACTTATTCATTCTAAACAAGTGCTTTTAACCAATAATCTAATTGTCATTTTACTATAACTTTTAATTAATTTTTAAATTCAAATACAACAATAAAATTCATACAGGGATCACAGTAGCCAGAAGCACCTACAGACGGGAAATTAAATATTATAGCAATTTCCTCCAAATAACGTTTGTGTTGAAAAATACTAGTACTTTTCAAAATATCCGATAATATACTGGTCAGTATGTGGTAATCATTGAGCGTCTTTTTCTGATAGATATACATATATATTTATGTAAAAAAGTATAAAAATAACTCGAAACTCCTTATACGAAATATTTATAAATAATAATCAAGTTATTGCTTGCACGAACGGAGGGCTGGACACATAGTCAATCGAATTCAACTCGTATTGACATCATAATCAATTACGAGAATAAAGATTAGTCGTCGGCATGAGAGGAGTTGTACACAGTCACAGTTAGCACGAAATTGAGCACTGAAATGAATTAAAATTCATGAATATTTTTCATTGTTCGTTTAAAGAAGTAGGACTGCTTTTACAATTATGCCATGAAATTCCAACCCCTGATTTAGTATAACTCCGTATCTATGTCATTAGCTTTAGGTATTACAAGTAGCCATTACATAAAAAAACCAAATAATTATAACGATAAACAAATAAATTGTAAACGCCTCAGAATCATTAAAATCTAAACCGGAAAGATTTAAGAAAAATACATAGTTGTATCATATGTAGTAAAACTGAATACATTTACATACTAGTTCACATTAATATACAGGGTGGCTGATTAAAGCTGCTACCAAAAAACAAAAAAATTAAACAACTTTTTTTCTATTTAATGAATCTGGTTAATTTTTAATTTTTTTTTATTTTGCAGATTTACTTTTACATTTAACAAAAATGGATAACTGGGACACTGAAACAAGAATTTGGATTGTCCGCCGCTATCACGCACTGGAGTCCGTAGTTTCGGTTCAAAGARAGTATAKGCGCACGTTTGGCGGCAATCYTCCGAGCAGATGGAYCATAATGAGACTTGTAAACAATTTTGCCGAGCATGGGACAGTCAACAGAAGACCTTACCATCGAAACCCTTCAGTTCGAACGGAGGAAACAATCGCTGCTGTAGCTGCTGCCATACAAAACAATCCACGTGTTTCGWCAAGAAGCTTATCTGCTCAAATGGGTGTAAGCAGACAGTCATTAGAATCAATAATGCACAAAGATTTGGACTTATTCCCATAGAAAATTCAAATGGCCAACAAACTGAATGCTGCAGACTTGCCGATTCGCTTGGAATTTTGCCAGAAGATGCTTCAAATGGTGGAAGAGGAAAGAAACATGTTGAACTGTCTTTTCATGTCTGACGAGGCCCATTTCGATTTAAACGGCAACATAAACAAACAAAATTGTCGAATATGGAGTGATTCAAACCCACAGATACTGCATCCACTTCGTGTCACAGTGTGGTATGCAGTTTCATCACGCTGCATTGTCGGGACCTACTTCTTCGAAGAAAACGGTTACACCGTTACGGTTACTGGAGACCGTTACTTGRGCATGTTGAGAGAGTWTTTMYRTCCAGAATTACGCCGAATGAGAATTTCTTTCAACTCTGTGTGGTTTCAGCAAGATGATGCAGCTCCTCACATAGCCCAACCTGTTATGACAGAATTGCGACGAAAATTTCCCAATAAGCTGATATACAGAAACTTCATTCGTGGGTCATTTAAGTTCCTTTTTTTTTGTAATTAATTAAGCTATATTTAATAAAACTGAATGAGCTTTAACATAAATAAAAGAATAATGATTTCCATGCACTGAAAAAAAAAAATTATTTGAGTTTTGATTAGCAAAATTCATCAGCCACCCTGTAGTTGGCAAGAAGACCATTCGGCTAGCCCAGAAAATTAACAGAAGAAAGTAAAAGTTGAAAGCGTGAGAGTCTGAGAAATGCCTGGGGTTGCTATTTTTATTTCTACTGGCTAAATTATCAGCTGTTTTTTGCTTTTTTTTTATAAAAGCTTCGAATTGTTAAAATAAAAATTCTATTGGAAAAACATGTAGGTCTTTGCAAGCAAATTTTTGCTAGTTTGTAATTTTTTAGAGCAACTTGTGAATTAGCTAATATCACTTCAAAACACAAACCCGTTATCYACAACAATTCAATTATGAACGATCTCTTTTTTATTTCAGGCAAAACTCGCACGAAGGATAAATATAGAGTGGTATATAACGATTTTCAGCGATTAGAGCTTGAAAAGGAATATTGTACATCAAGATACATAACTATACGTCGTAAAACTGAGTTGGCTCAAATTCTTTCTTTATCCGAAAGGCAAGTGAAAATTTGGTTTCAAAATAGAAGAGCTAAAGAACGAAAGCAAAATAAAAAAAACGCTGATACTTCCATACTTGCTGGTTCAGTTTCTCATTGTGACCACCCGAATTCAATTGTCCCAAAGCCGAAAATAGAACCAGGGCTTCACCTTCAACACACTTTACATTCAATGGCGACTATAAATATGCCAACTATTGGCTTGCACCGCATAAGTCATCACCATCCGTTCGCAGTAGGAACCACACCTTCACATCCGGTGCATACACAACATACAGCGTTGTCAGCAGCTGTAGCAACATCAATGCCACTTTGACAATACTGCAATCACATTTTTAAATAGTCAACATATAATATTACAATATTGCAAAACATACAATAAATTTTTTTTAATAGTTCAACGGTATAAAACAACCGAAAACACTTTTAAAAATAAAGATCTAAATAAACTAAAAGAAAACACAAAATACTCTTAAAGGATTCTTATTCTTATTGGCTCAACTATTATTACACACATTTTATTTGTATATTACAGCATACATTGGAACATATAAACGGCATGGGAATGTCATATCTAAGCCAATTTAAGCTTCGTAAAAAAATTTATGATTCATGCACCAACTTCTTCTTTTTTAGAAAAGAAGAAGCTTCGGACAAGAGAATCCATTTTGATGACCACCATGGCAAAAGCATTGAGGATTACGAAAGAAGAGAAAATAAAGAAGCAACTTGCCCAGTTGCAAAGTCAGAGAAATACTTTGAGGTGTAAAAGTAATCATATAGAGTAAAGTCAGCCGGATTTTCGAAAATCCTGATATTTGTTAATCTAGGCCAAGCTTTCGCACAAATTTTGGGGCCTAAATATTTGCTACCTAGGGGATTGAACAGTTTTTATTGGATTTCAAAGAGCACACAC
This sequence comes from Bactrocera latifrons, assembly GCF_001853355.1. Lineage (NCBI taxonomy): Eukaryota > Metazoa > Arthropoda > Insecta > Diptera > Tephritidae > Bactrocera > Bactrocera latifrons. The sequence continues at coordinate 86,848 of NW_017537058.1, forward strand.
TAGAGACATTATTTGTGCAAAGTTTTATTTAAGTTTGTGAAATTTAAAATTACGCTATATGGGAAGTAAGCGTGGTTGTTGTACGACTTCATTTTTGCAATGTGACTGAAGGATGTAAGAAGTGCATGTACTAAATTTTGTCGAAATCGGTTGGTCGGGTCCAAGATATGGGATTTCACCACAATGTGGGCGATGCCATCGTTTAAATTCCATACTGGCTTTCTTAAAGCTCTATCATACCATCTCAGTGGTAAAATTTAATATCTTTGGCATATTTATTTTTATTTATCGCGCTTTTAGTAGTTTTTAAAAGTATCATTATATGGGAAGAGAGTCGAGTATTTTTCTAATTTCATCCATTTCCACACTGTCGGTAGAATTTGTTATAATATTTCGTAATCATGTAGCTTAGGTGGTTTAGGAGATATGTTAATTAAACTTGTTAGAGGGCAATTGCACGACCACCTTTCCAAAATATTTTTTCCACAAGTGCCCCTTGATTTTACGATTTTCTGTATCAAATTACAGCTTTATATTTATATTTWGTGCTTAGTTATCGCACTTTATATGTTTTCGGTTAATGGCGATTTGTGGGCGTGCCAGTGGTCCGATTACGTCCATCTACGAACACGGATTGTTTTTTTACACTAAGGAACCCCCATACAAGCTTCATCTAGATATCTCAATTTTTACTCAAGTTACAGCTTGCACGGATGGACGGACGGACAGACCGACAGACAACCGGATTTCAATTTTTCTCGTCATCCTCATCATTTTTATATATATAATTTTATATCTATCTCGCTTTGCTTTAGCTGACATACAACCATTAGGTAAATAAAACTGTATTATTCTGTAGCAACTAGTTGCAAGAGTATAAAAAGGTAAACTCTAATATAATCGCCTGCACCATCTACGATGTCTTGTGCTCTGCGCAATTATTGCCTACAAGATTTGATACGTCCTTTTTAAAAATGCCCCGATACTRAATATTATTATAAAATTTTTTCTATGGACAATGTAGTGTTGAAAATGGATAAAATCGGATTTACTATCACAAGGCACAAAAGACTTGGTACATTATATACAGTACTCTACGGTATATCTAGGACGCCAAAAATGATCTTAGCTGTATCCTCAGCGCGAGTGTCTACTGGGCATTGGCTGTCGCTGCTTACAATGTCATGATCTTAATTTGGTTTCTGGCAAAGGCATTTCATTGCAGCCAGTCGACTCCTAGCAAAGGCTGACGTATCTTCCCAATCAGGTTGCGGTGGTTGTAGTGCTACTGACAAACCAGCTTTATAGCGCACGGGTGCGTCCGTCCATGAAGATTCGGACGATGAAAGCGCTGTTCGCATTAACGCGGAAATATAAAAGAACTTCTTCGTTATCCTGTGCAGTCCTGGGTTCCAACTCTGGTAACAAGAGAGGGTCCCAGAAGAAGAAGAAGCAAGAATGAGTTGAAAGCAAAAGCGAGATACAAGGCGGCGGTCGGAATATACAACCGCTTCGAAGCAAATTCAGCCAGAAGGAAGAAGAGAGGAGGTGAACGGCCGCACACACCACGCCACTCGTTATTGGTGTTATGTCTCGGACACACCGAATCCTAATCGCATTGAAGAGCATATCGCTGGAAAGAGGCAGTGCTCAACGGAGAATGAACCTAAGGCGACCTCGAAAAAGAAGAAGTGAAAAGACGTAGCTGGGTACCCTCAGCTGGAAGCAAACAGATTTGGATACTGACGTTTTTGAGACAGCCTGGAATGCAGCAATAGCACCAGGCGAAGGCGGCGTCCACTTAGTAACCGCACTGCGAAAGGTACTGATGCAGCATGCGACGTTACAGTGCGAAGGACGAAATGTCACAATAAGCGAAGACCTGTATACTGGTGGAATGAAGAATTTGCCACGCTGAGAAAGCTCTGTCATGCAGCTCGACGTCGCCTACCACGTAATCAAAGCGATGAAAACGAAAATTGTCTCAAAGAAACTTTTAAAAGCCACAAAAAGCTCTTAAAGTCAGCTATAACCCGTAGCAAACGAAACTGTGGAGAAGCGAATATAGACCCCTGGGGGACTGCTTTTAAAATATGTGTGTCTAAATTCAAAAATAAGCGGCAACAACCCAAATGCGCTCCGTTCATGAGAAAGTCGTCTAGGCATTATTTCCGACGCACGAACCGATTACTAACGCTGATCAACAAAACGAAGCTGCTGAATCACCCTCACTGGTTACAGAAGAAGAACTATTGGACATAGCCAAAAAAATCAAAAACAACAAAGCGCCTGGTATCGATGGAATACCAAACAGACCTCTAAAGGTAGGCATAATTTCGAAGCCCTCTATTTTTGCAAAAGATTGCAGTCCAGGAAGCCGGCGGACTATCAGAAAGACAATACGGCTTCAGAAAACAGAGGTCTACTATCGATGCACTGAAAGAAGTTGTCGACACTGCGAATAGAAGGATGGTACAAAAAAATATTGTGCATTCAACAASTCATTCAAAAATATACTCGAAGGCCTATATGGAATACGCGCCCCTCAGTACCTCATAAATATCGTTATGAGTTATTTTAAAAATCGAATGCTGATYTACGACACCACCGAAGRCATCAAGAGCTACCCTATTACAAGCGGAGTACCACAAGGTTATATTCTACGCCCTCTCTTATGGAATCTAGTTTATGATGGGGTGCTAAGAATTCCACAGCCTAAACACGGAAAGCTAATCGCATACGCGGATGACCTTATAATGGTAGCAGTAGGTTAACAACTTGATGACCCGCAAAATAAATGTAAGGAATGCATAAATGGTCTACGCCAATGGTTTTCTTCCAAGAGTTTGGAACTGGCTGAGCACAAAACAGCGGTATTGCTCATAAGCACCAGGAAAATTGAGGAAAAAATAACTCTTACTATAGGAGAGTGCGTGATTATTTCACAACGGCAGTTGAAGTATTTAGAGGTAATATTGGGCTCCAAGCTGAAATTCGAGCACTTGGCAAACATAGCAAATAAAGCAGATAACATTTATAACGCCTTATCAAGAATGAAGCCTCTGTGTGCGCTCCAGCCGCCGACTTCTAATCGCAAAAGCTATGAGCTCAGTTATACTATATGCAGCTCCAGTATGGACACAGGCACTAAATATAAAAGCATATGCCAAACCAATAAGTGCAGTGCATAGACTCACAGCAATAAGAGTAACAAGTGTTTTATGAGCTATTTCCAGCGAAGCATCTGAAGTACTAGCTAGTATGCCGCCCATAGACACCCAGGGTGACGAGCTCACGAGATTGTATGAGCTATCAGGGCCAATTACAGAAATCCAAAAGAGAGAAGAGAGAAAGAAGAGCATACCTTATGGCAGCAACGGTGGCAAACCTCAACTAATGGACGGTGGAYCCACAGACTTATASCTGACATCCATACGTGGATAAGTAGACGACATGGGGATCTGGATTTCCACCTGACCCAAATATTAAGCGGGCATGGGTGCTTCAGAGGCTACCTATAAAAATTTCAAAATGACGTCAGTCCGTATTGTTCGATGTGAGCGGAGTCCATAGATGACTCCAAACACGTGTTTTTTAATTGTCATCGGTTTCGAAACATAAGGCAAAAGTTAGAAACGGCACTAGGTGGTATCCTAAAGGTGGAAAACTTGCCTGCATTTATGTGCCACTCCTCTGACAAGTGGATAGCTGCTCKCGAAGCGGCTACTTCCATCATGACTACTTTAAGACAGTTACAGCAGAGTAGGCGTCAGTCAGTCCGTGCTACAGAGGAGACGTAAAATGTCTTGTCGCTGGAATTAAAGTAATACCTTATTTGGTGGTTCCGTGGGAGAGTCTTGAGTTGGGAGTAGGTAAGGTTTAGCGGATTAAAGTTCCGCACTCCGGCTTTCGATRCTTCCACCTACTATAAATATCTAAAAACAAAAAAAAGCGTCAACAACGCGGACGACAAACCGACAACGTCCAATGCAGCGGCGGCGGCCAGAGAGATTGCGAAMCGGCATTTGACGGCCGCATTCAGAGTACATCCTCCAAATCAATAAGGCGCCTGAGAATTATCTCAACGCGAGGTTGGGGGAGATGGCGTGGGGCGTGAAAAGCGTGTTCCTTCACCTCAAAAAGCGCCACTCCGCGAACGGAATCAAAAACACGCTGGAGACGGACGAAGTAGAAAAGGATCTCGGAATAGAAGATATCATGGTTACTTCAGTTGTCCTGCAGGAAGTGGAGGTGGAGGCAAAACCCAGTCAACAGTCTGATGGTGCTAAACCAAGGGCTGAGGGTACCCCAAGTGAACCTGTACAAGAGAAAGATCGCCTCGGCTGAGCTTCTTCTCAATCGAGAGAAAGAGAACGTGGATATACGCCAGGAACCATGGATTGCATCGCGTAACGTGGTCGCCGGGCTGTAGTCACATAATTACCCCCAAGAGAAACCAATAATGTAAGATCAGCCATTTTGGTTAGAAAAAACTAGTTTCTCATAATGATTACACTCTTTTCACAGATGAATTGACGGTTGTGTGCTACATGATAGCGAGGCGCCAACGTCAAAGCTCAAAGATCAGAAACAGAATTAGGATAAATCGAAGGAATACAAACTTGGATTTCTATAGGCAGATGCTATAAAGCAAGAAACTTAGGCCTTGAGTGTACAACTCACATGAAGAGCTTGAAAATGGCGAGATTGTATTTACGGGCGCCATAATTACAGCTTTTCGCTGGTGGAACAAGGAGCTTGGGTCTTGCAGACGCAAAGTACGGTAACGCTTCCGTTGGGGCAAGCTAGCAGAAAGCGAGGACTGTTTGAACGAATATAAAGATCTTCTAAGGGACTAAAAGAAGTTAGTGCGCAGAATAAAGCGAGAATCCTGAAAAAATTTTATAGTAGATTTCTAAAGACTGGCTAAATGAGTATCAGCTTTCCGACTTCTACCCGTCAATACCATCCCAAACATCTGTGTATGCCACATCCCCCATACTCGTCACATAATCATTTGTTACTCACATTATACACCACACTCTAACACCCACACAATGCCCGTTCCCACGACAGTCGGACTGTCCACTCGTCAGAATTCTGCCGTTACAACAACGACAACAACCCACACAATGACATCACCTACTCATCACTCCAGAGAACAGCACACACCATCACCAATAACTTTCGGAGAACCAAAGAAACAAAAGGACAGGCAACTCGATCAAAAACCTCTCTGGCGCTACGACATCGGTCCGATCTATACACGATTCCTTTTCGGCTACCTATTTTTACATTTTTCACGAACATCTTGTTCAAACTTAAAACTTTTATATACCTATGTGTTTAAATGAGTTAAGCATCCACCCCCTCTACCCGGTAAAACTGGCGCATCCTAATACAAACCCGCAATTCACCACAGCTAATGACACTACAGCACAACTCAACACATCTCTACACCAACCCGCTCAACAAAACGGATGGGCAACGGGAAAGCAGAGTCTTTCGTTTACTCAATTCATTCGACACAATTTGTCATATACAATGCGCTCATGAACATTCGACCTTTTTTATATTTCATATTCAGCACTGCGCCACGGCAACATACGTTCCGATTATCCACCGGTATTGTGTGCTACATTAATTCGAGTCGTCCACGATAGTAATCGATCCATCAGCAGCCAACGGGGTGAATTCGTTATTTGTACAATCAAGATCCATTTTGGACTTTCCATTCGATACTGTGCCGCATTGCTTCGATCGACATCGTCCCACAGCGCCGACTTACAGCGATCCAACTCAGTTCGACACGATGAACTAATTAAACCATTGTTCTGTAAAAAAAGCTTATTTTCAATAAATTGTACATTTGAAATTCACAAATATATATTTTCCTTTTTAAAGACTCGCGCGAGTGTGTGGTTTACCTCTTCTTGCGAACAGCTTGTTAAATTCAAATACTTAGATTTTATACTTATGTGGAAGAATAAATTCCAAAGTTGATAACAACTTGAGAGGAACTATAAACGAATTTTTTAATCGCAATTTGGGTGAAGTTATATGGTGAGTRCGGAGAAGGTTGTACATAAATCATTACATGGTCGTTCGAGCCTAAAAGAAAGGCACTATCGGAATATAACATTAAAAAAACAAAAAGACATAAGAAAGTAACCGAAAACTTAAACAAAAAAAATATTATTAATAATAACTAAATGTGTACTGTGTGGCAAAACATAAAATCAAGTTTGGTGAAAATACAAAATGCGTTCAGTGCTGTGGGCCATGAATTTACATATTACATATTAAAAATAGAAAGTGTCTACCTCAGTACAAAGTGCTTGGTATAAAAAATCCCAAAATAGATAATACATATCTCACCTCATAAAAGAAGGAAAAAAAACACAAAACCCAAACGGGCGCCAACTAAATTAAAATAACTAAAACTAACTAAAAAACCAACACACTTACAACAAATTATACGGGCGCCACCTCTAACAAGAATCAAAAATAAAAAACGAAAAAAAAGCAGATAATAGAAGGTGGAATAACCAGCTGTCATCCAACGAAGAGGAGGAATTGGACAACAAACTCACTTTTGATCGGTACAACATAAAAACCCCTAACGGAAATCAAAGAGAGTTGTATCGTTTTCCTTTTTTTAGTTTTAATTTTTAAGTATGTATGTATACTAGTAACTACGGTTGCATATTAAACCGTTTAAGCATTATGTAATATTTTATTAAAACGGATATAAAATACTACGGTATAAATTAAAAAGCCGATATTAAAGAAAATGATATTATATCGCCTACGCATGCTTACCTTCGTTTATGCAAACACTCATCAAAAAGAGAATATTATCTCAGTATTACAGTATTTACTTGTATGTTTTTCGGCAATACTTCCTCTGCTTCTTAAAGCAGTAAGCTGGATTCTTAACGAAGCATCAAAAAGACAGAGAATATAAACATGCATATTGTTAATATACATTAATATACATTAACACACATACCTTGATTTATTTATATAGATATTATATATACCTACTTTAAGAGGTTAAATACCTGCGCATTACAATTTCTATCTTCTTCGGTTTATTCGTACCGCTAACTTTAAATTTCTAAACATACATACATACATATGGCATACATGTGGCCTATAGTTATGCAAGTATATACAAACTTCTAAACATATATCCCACACATAGGATATAATTAATACATTAAAAATTATAATAAAAACTTTAAATTTAAAGGAAAGTTTTTGCAATAATTCGCGAAAATAAACTACGGCAATTTAGAACAAATGATAACAATTTTTCTTCTAAAGAAATACAGGTTTATATAAATAAACCATATATCTATATTATATACATGTATATGAACATATATTCAAAGTCGTCAATCAATTTTTAATAAAATCCCTCTCTCTTTGTGAAAAAAAACAAGAGACGTGCACATAACACTAAAGCGTAAGTAAATGCACATAAAAACGCACATATGTACATACTTATCTACAAAAGGTATTGACACATTCCGTCACATATGTAGGAGGGCATACCAATAAATCCGGAAGAAAAAAATATTGACAATACATTAAAAAAAAATAAACATAAACGCCATCGCAAGTAAATACAACAGCGAGTAATAAGAACTATAAACACGGATTTCATTAATTTTATCGGTAATAAAAACTCTTATTTACCTAAAAGAGTTTTCGGTTGATAAAGTTCTTAGTAGACTATATATAAAATATTTTACAAATTTATATTCTCTAAATGAATATAGATTCAAAAGAATCTAAAACATTTGAATTCTTGACAGTTCCCAAACTGATTTCTGACGATAAGAGTCCATGTACACCTGCAGAAGCTATACGTTCTAAGCAAGATGCTACAAAACATAAGAGGGGGAAAGGCATATCATACTCTAAATTCATTTCTGAGAGTGATTTCCTAATAAAATACTGCACACGATTTGCTTCTTCGCAGATTTAAGACAATTCTGCACCGGCGCTAGAAATACAATGCAAATCAACTGAAAATTTTTGGACACGTCTCTATGTTGCATATGAAGCAATTGTAGATACTGACGATTCAGATCCMCCAGAAAACTTTAAATCTTCTGCTTACACCAAATTGGAAAACTGCTTAGACCAGCATGAAGACACAAAAATTATGATCGCAGATCAACTAAAACTTATTAAATCAATCACACCTACTCTCCATTCGAGAGTAGAGCTGCCACAAATACAAGCCAAAGAAGGAAGTTCTGGCATTCATCTCAAAGTATCAGCATGCGACACAGAAATATTTCATGGAGGTTATGTACAATTGCCGTCCTTCCGGGACATGTTTACTATCGTGTACATAAACCATCCAAAATTATCGCAAGCCCAAAAATTGTATCATCCGATACAAAACAAAAGGTCAAGCTGGCGAARTAGTAAAACAGTTCACATTAAATGACGACAATTTCAATTTGACTTGGAAAGCTCAGAGAGGGAGATATGAAAACAAAATAATATTGGTCGACAAGCAAGTAACGATACTCGTGAACTTGCCGAAAATTCAAAAAGAAACAAGTGAAGAATTTATAAAACTAGAATCCACTGTTTCAATTTGTTTGCAATTTCTATCAACACAAAATGTTCCCTCAGACATCTGGGACCCCATTCTGGTAAACACATGCACCGCAGCATTACCAGAAAAATCATTGCTTTTATGGAAGTAATCGCTCTCGTCAAGAAGAGACTGATTAACGTGGCAGCAAATGAAAGATTTCTTAACTACCCAATATGAAATTGCGGAAAGGATAAATAAAAAAAACAGTCAGATCTAAAAACGTTCAACACGACCTGAACAGAAGCTTCAATAGACCCCAATTCAATAACAGCAACAAATAATATAGCAGCTTTTTCAAAGCACAATCGTTCACATCTGAACAGAACAAACATATGAACGTAATGCGAGCTATGTAAGGACACAAACTTGCGAGAAGTTTAAAAAATTAAATGTAAACGAAAACAACATGTCTCCCAACACACTTCAAAGTAGCGAATTCTCAAGAAAAGCCACGGGTTTAGTTGCAACAGCAACTTCCGAAACACATAATCTCGAAATTTGCCAAGAAACACCAAGCTACTCAAAGGCATTAAAAACGCAAATGCTAGACAGCGAGAATCAAAGGAAGGTATTACTACTAACAGAAGTTGTTTCCATCGAACACAGAGGAGAACTGTTTAAACTTAGAGCCTTAATACCCAAGGAACACAACGGTCATTTATAGCGTCTAAGGCACAAAATAAACTATAACTGCCAACAAACCAAGCAAAGTCTGAAATTATGGGAATGGGCTGAAGAGTAGTACAAAACTGTAACAAAATATGCCCCATTACCCTAATTTAACCCCAAGGGAATAAGGGCATTCAAGCAATGTTATTGTCTTACCGCAACTAACAAACATTCTTCCAAGCTATCAAATAAATAGCAAGCATTGTGATAAGGTTTCACACCTGACTCTAGCAGATCCCTACTGCAAATTGTTCTACAAAGTGTTAAAAAAATCTCAAACACCCTTCTAGCTCAAAACACTATCTTCGGTTGGATACCAAGTGGACTAGTTACAGAAACAGTTTCTGTCATGACAACTGAAGTTGAAGAAATATCCAACGAATACCTTATTTCACAACTAAGGAAATTTTGGGAATTAGAAGAGATCCCTCGTTTCGATTACAACACCAGAAGATGAGTATTATGAAGACTTTTATAAAGCCACAACTACTCGATCATTATGGTCGGTATGTCGTACACCTACCACTAAAACAGCAATTTCCAGACACACTCGCATTAGGTTACTCTCGTACCTCTGCATCACAGCAGTTTCGAAGTATGGCAAATAGTCGTACATAAAGATGATCAAAATTTCTACGGATTATTTTCCGAAAATGTGCAAATAGTCCACTACGCGACTTTAAATTGAAAACAGTTACCTAATGAAGGACTACATATGTGGCTGTCTTGGTCTGTTTCACGACAAAAGCAGTACACCTTGAGCTATGTAGTAATCTGAYGACGGAGGCTTTTCTCGCGGCATTTGCTCGCTTCGTCGGACGACGTGGCTTTTCATCAAAAATAATGAGAGATAATGGCAAAACATTTATCGGAGCACAACGAGCTACAGAAAAACAGTTTGTAGATTTCATGAAACAAKTCTCACCTGACATTGTCCAAAAATACGCTCGGCAAGGTATCAATTGGCTGTTCACCCAAAAACCGCTCCTCAAATGGGCGTGTTTATTTCACTTAAGTTCACTGGTGATGTGGGGGGAATACTTACGCTTTGCTTGTGGTTATGTATCCCTTTTTGCTTGTGTTTAAATGAAAGATTTAGAAGTTGAAGGGAAAGGGGTAAAAATTCAACCACTTATATTTCCGGCAAAAATTCAATCGATGCACTTAAATTTGGTTGACAATATTTTATATTTTTAGTAAATATAAATTTTTCTTTTCACAATAGTTAGTATTGTTAGTAAATATAATTTTTATTTTATTTTTACTGTATTCACTGTTGCTGCTGCCGGTGCACACCACACACACGACCGAAAAGAATTTCCAAATTTGGACCACAAGCGAACGAAACGCGGATCAACCGTTGAAGAGCTGGCGAGACGTGTATATATTTCGGGCGTAGAAATCGAATAGGGCCACCCCGATCTAACCAATCCTTTTTGATCGGTTAGGTGGTGAAGACGATAACGTGGTGTGTGTGTAGTGTGGTTGGTTTGTTGCGTGGGGTTGCGTGCGGGTTTTATGCTGACTGTTGTGTTGTGTGAGGAGTGTGAGTTGTGTGATGAATGTTGTGTTGTGTGCTGAATGTGGTGTGGTGTGATGAATTTTGTGTTGAGGGGCGAGATGCCATGAAGTCGCATAAACAGGGCGGTTAATGGAAATCAACTGTAAAAAACTCCAAAACTCATCTCAAGAAGCTAGCTGGCAACTATAAATTCAATTATGAAGAATTCACGACATTGTTAACTAGAATTAAAGCCGTTATCAACTCACGGCCACTTTTGCAGCTCTCTCGCAAGATCTCCAGACTTCAATGGCCTCAACACCTGAGCCAGTTGTGGAGTCGCTCTCCTTATTAAGTAGATGGGAAAGAATTAAAATTCTCCATTACGAATTCAGTCGCCAATGGAAAGAAGATTATTTAAAGAACCTCCACAGAAGATACCGGTAGATAACACCAGAAAACGCACTTCAGCTGGGAGATTGTGTCTTGACCGAATGGCGGCTTGGCCGCATAGAGAAGCTTTACTACAGCTCCGACGGTCATATTCGCGTAGCAGATCTCCGCACGCAAACTAGAACACTGACCAGGCCGCTCGTTAAACTATGCTTTTTGATAACAGCCGAAAAAACAGATATATAAACCGTTACTAATCAGATAAATAACCGCAAAATATACTAAAAATAATAATTTACCAAAACCAAAAAATAACATAAAGGGTCGATCCATATGTTCACCAACATATTTCACAAATATATAATTACAATAACCTCATCTATAGATAAATATAGATGTCGATGAGCAACAGCACCAATGCCAACCATCCGTTCGGCTGACCATGTTCCACGCGCTGGGGCTATCCCAACACCAGCGCTGCGAACCATCACGGCAACAACGCCGTCAACCGCTACACGCAGTTCAACCCGAGCAACTCCGTCGCCGCTACCAAATGAGCCACCTCCATTCGATGTCCTCTGTGTTGTCGCTCTCACAGGTTGCCACACTGCGGCATATTTAAAGGGATGCAACCTCAGCAACGCCAGCAGGTTGCCCGGGCCCATGGCCATTGCCTGAGCTGCCTGTCGCCTACTCACACAACACAGGAGTGTACGTTCAGCTGTCTGTGCCAAATGTGTGGGCTCCGCATCATACTATGCTACGCCAGCTCCGGAACCGGGCGACACTCTGCCCCACGCAACCGCGGGGGTAAAAGACTTTGAAAATTACAGCAACCGCGAAGGCCAGTAACCCCTCAGGACGACTCGCGGCCGCGACACTRCCACAACGCAACACRGCGGCACCGTACTAGGCCACAAACCTGCCGTCAAACCGATCTCAGCAACGTGGTAGCTACGTTGCAACAACTCCAGCGGTTACTAGGCTAAATATTTGCCTAAGGGGCCAGGATGGCTAAATGAGTATCAGCCTTCCCACTTCTGCCCGTCAACACCATCCCACACATCTTTGTATGCAACATTGGTGCGCCACATTCCCCACACTCACCACATCATCATTTGTTACTCACATTATACAACACGCTCTAACACCCATCACTCAAGAGAACAGCACACACCATCACCAATAACTTTCGCCGAACCAAAGTAACAAAACGACAGACACCACGATCGATAGTCAAAAAGGAATCGTGTCCGATCCACACACCGTTTTTTTTAATTTTTCACGAACAAATATATACCTATGCCTATAAATAAATTCTAACGTTTACCTTTTCTTGCGAACCGCTTATTAAATTCAAATACTTATATTATTTTATACTTTTGTGGAAGAATATATTCCAAAGTTGATAACAATTGAGTTGAACTATAAACGAATTTTTTAATCGCAATTTGGGTGAAGTTATATGGTGATTGAGAAAAGGTGGTACATAAATCAATACAAAAACATGGGAGAATTAGGAAACTATTATCCAAAAGCCCCGCCTCGCCCGGTCTAATTCGCAGGAGCAGCCAAGAGTGGACGGACAAACATGGCAGGACTCAATGGAAGACCTTGTCGGTGTGCAATTTCTTCTTTGTAGGACACATATAAATGGGATACAACTCTCCCTGAAGAACCACACCAAGTACCTTGGACAGCAAACTGTTGTGGAAACACAACGTAGAAGAAAAGGAAACTAAAGCTAGCAATGCTGCAATGAGGGCTCTCTCCCTCACTCTCATGCACTGGTGCTACACAACTATAGTTAGACCAATTCTGTTCTACGGTACAGTAATATGGTGGACAGACGTATAAATATCCAGTTACCGGAAGTTAGTGGAAAAGGTTCACAGGCTAGGCGGGGGCTTTGAGAACTACTTCAAAAGAACTCTTGAACTGGCACTAAACCTGTCATCTAAAGACCTCTTCGCTGAAAAGTGGGCAGCAAAATCGGCGGGACGTCTACTGGCTTCGGAAAAAGTTACATATAGAACYTTCGGGCACACATTTCGAACACCAACTAAATATCTTCACTTTACAATTGGGAAAAACTTTCAAAGTTAACATAAAAAATGGCTGGCGTCTAGGTAGTATGTTGGCTAATGTTAGCGAAAGCAGCGGAGCTGGCCTCTAGTACACCTGTAGGCAATTCCGTAGTCAACATCTACGTAGATAGCCTAGCAGCAATCAAGGCAGTAACCTCGTATTGCATATCGGCCAGAAGTGTCTTGGAAAGTATTGTAGCAGTGGAAGGTGTTGCAAGGAGGAAGCAGCTTAATTTCGACTGGGTCAGGCTTCAAAGGCATCGAGGGCAGTGGCTTATTGGTCTACCAGACTAACCTAACGTAACCTACAAAAACATGCTTTCTCAAATTTATTAAGATAACTCAAGTCACCCGGAAATTCGAAAATTGTTGTGAGGTATATAACAGCTAAGGGAAGTTTGGACCTGATTCAACCCATTTTGGCATACAGACATACTACTTCCAAGAAGGCATTCTCTTTTAATTTCAAGTATATATTATATATTGACCAATGTTTTCGGCAAAAATTTAAACACTGAGTTCGCATATTCTGTACCTATGGGCTTAGAAAGTTTTGATTCAATTTACGCAATTTTTAGTTCTAAGGTGGCACAACTTATGTACAATATTGGTAAAAAGTTTTATTCTGAAATACTGGGAAGTTTAAAATGGGATTTGAAATTGTGTTACATGGGAAGTAGGGGTGGCCGATTTTGTCTATTTCACGCTGTAATATAAAAAAGGAAGAATTTCACTTACAAATTTTTGGTTGACATCGATCGGATGGGATTTCGCCTAAAAGTGGGCGCGGCCCCGCCAATCGTCAAAATTTGACACCGACTCAATAAAAGCCCTAATATGCCTGTCGGTAAGAGTTTTTATAATATTTGCGCTACGCGAATTTAATTGTTTTAGCTTTAGTGGTTTAGAAGATATGTACCTTCAACATTAAACAGCTTGCGTGTTCGGACGGATAAACAGACAGTTCATTTGTATATATATAACACTATACCTGACTAGTAAGTAATAATTAGTGGAACGCAGAACTGATACTTCACACATTTGTAGCGTAGCTCTCTGCCGAAAAGTTTTCGTGACCAATACTTACGTAAAATTTTAACGCTGGAGTCAGCTGCTTTAGATAGAAAATGTTTTGAAGAATAAATTCAAATTTCTGTTTAACAGCAAAGCAAACTATCAGAATAAATAGTCATCGCTTTCAAGGAAGCTGCGTTCCGGGGCAGTAGATCTACCTATACTTCTGATTGGAAGACTCAGCAATGGTTATGAAGCCTTAACTTAAAGTTGATAAATATCTTTAAAGGGTATACCACTCTACCAACCTTCCTGACCATTCGAAATAAAGCTACTGGCTCCTATAATCCACTCTCTACTCTCCCATATCTCCATCGTAGCAGTAAATGTTTGTTCAAAGAGTATTTTGAATTGCTTAAAAAAGTTATTTTTATACCATTTCAACCACTTGCTACAGTTTATTATAGTTTTGTTCACCTAACAGTTGAACGTATCACCTTAAACTAATCGATGTATTATATATATATATATCTATATATATATATTATTCATTTTTGGCAACCCTTCTTGTGCTCAGTTGTGAATTTTGATGCTCTGTCGAATTTATTTAATTTATATTCAAGACTTTATTGTGAAAATATTTGGATTAATTGATCTTTTAAGATAAGTATCATAACACTGATTGTGCTATTGAAGCTATTGAATTTACTTTTATTCTGTGTTGGCTAAATTAAATTTATTGTGCCGAGTCATTTTCAATTTGTTTTTGTGCTACATATTAAATAGTGCAATTGTTAGTGTTAATTTACATTGCTTTCTTAAATTTCTCTCTTGTTTTTATTCGTTTCCATCTTCGTCCACAGCGAGTTTCTAACTTGTGTGTTACAGTGCATCTCAAACTGCTCGCTACATTGGTTGTTATCTTTGATAACTAACAATTTTTATTGCATTCATTTGTTTTAAATATATTATTATTATTTTTTGCTCTTYTTACTTTTTTTATTTAACATCTTTATATTTTTGTTTAATATTGTTTTTGTTCATTATAATTTGTAATTTTTCGAACTGCTCTGTGAAAGGCGAGTCGGAACGCTTTGTTTCTTGCTGGCTTTGTGATGGGCTTGCCTATTTTAAGTGTGCTGGACTGACAGGTAGGATCTTGGATTCTATTCTTGACAGTAAGGGATTGCTCTGGTCCTGCTTAAAATGCAGGCCAACTGAAATTGAATTGTTTAAAGTTTTTAAGCAGGAGATTGGTCGTGATCTTGAAACCCTTACTGAAAAATTTAGGCGTTATGAAACCCTGTTCCAATCGTTTCAATGCCTAAATACCCAGGAAGAGAATCCAAAAACTTCATCCATCAAGATCCGCGACCAAATTCCTACAAGTCAGCTAATAAAACCTTAGTTCTCATACCGCGGAAAAAGGCAATTTTGGTCTCGAGATTTGCTGCGGATACCTCATTCGATGATATAAAAAGTTACATCTCGTCCAAATTAAAAACGGCAGATACAGACGTCCGTAAATTTAATTTCAAGYATAACCGGGATATTKCGTCGTTTAAGATCGAAGTATCCGCTGACAGTTTTCAATTAATACTTGACAACTCACTCTGGCCATCTGTGGTCTTTGTGCGCGAATTCGAGCAAAAACGTGATAAGCCCCCTGTAGTTATCACTWAAATKSCAGGAAATTCCGTGAATAAGAAAAAATAACTAACAATAATTTGCTAACTATTTATTATAAAAATGTTAGAGATCTTAATACAAAACTTACTGATTTGTATTTAAACAGCATTCATTGTAACTTTAAAATCATTGCTTTCACAGAGACTTGGCTAAAGCCTCACATTTTTGATAATGAAATATTCAACAGGGAATTCCAAATCTATAGATATGACCGGCTGAACAGAAAAGGAGGTGGTGTTTTGTTTGCTGTTCATTCCTCAATTAATAGTGGGCATATCTTAACTTTATCTTATATACCGCCCCACTCGGATATATCTGTTTATATACAGCATGCTTCATTAATAAATAATGTTTTCTCAATGGCTAGTAATACTGATTCCATGATTGTTTTGGGGGATTTCAATTTACCGTGCGTATAATGGAAATCGATTGCTGATCACACTGTTCCTATTAGTTCTCCGTTGTCTCCGTTTTCCGATGTGATCCTTTGGTTCGGCCAGAGGACACGTATCATCCTGCTTTAAAAATTGACATCAAAATCATAACTAATTTTCCTCATAATAATACACAAGACCTTTGTTTTCGGTTCAACTTTGCGAAAGCTAATTTTAAAAAGATTAATTACGATCTTTCTTAAGTAACTTGGCCAGATTATAGTGGCAATATTGAATTTAGTGCTTTCCACTTTAATGAAACTATTTTAAACTTATTTGAAAAATTTGTTCTGAAGTGCGTTGTTACACAAAAAWTTCGTTCAAATTTATGGTTTTCGAAAGAAATTTGTAAATTAAAAAATATAAAATCTCACGCTTTTAAAATTAAAAAAAAAACTGGTTTAGTTGCTGACTATTCAAAATATTCTAAATTGCGTCGACAATTTGCTGAACTTAACAAAATATGTTATAATAATTATATAAATAAAGTAAAAAATAATATTATATGTAACCCAAAATTGTTCTATGGTTTCGTCAACTCCATACGCAGGAATTCTAATTTTCCTTCTGCTATGAAATATAAGTCTAATGTGTCTAGTGACAATCACACCATTTCCAATATGTTCGCTGAATTCTTCAAGTTCAATTACTCTCCAAAATCTCCAAAAATGTTCCGCATCAACACAAGTTATGTCCGATTTCAACTATTTCCGAAGCAGATCGTTATATCAGTTAAATATGTTAGAGCAATCATACAATTATGGCCCAGATATGATTCCCTCATGCTTTCTTAGAAATGTGCAAAATATATGTGGAAACAGGTGAAGATGATGCGTTATGCTTGACGTCCAATTGCAGAAGAATTTATTTCTTATTCGTTATAACTTAAGAACTAGTAAGAATATAATAATAAAAGGAATGAAGGATTAAAAACATATGATAGCGTTGCSTTWAGGAGTTAGGTAGAGTTGTATTTTAGGMGGGCTGCGCCGAAGATTAAATTAACGCCGTAATGATCATTCGAGGTTGCCACAATACTCCCCTCCTAGACACTCTGCGTAGTGGCGATGAAAGCAGGTTTTAAACGATCTATTGAAATAATAAATAATAAGTAAATAATAACGCTGTTGTTTACTTCCACTAAAAAATATTTCGGAAATCGTTGAATAATTTTGTATGGTCCTTTGTATGGAGGCGATAGCGATGGTCGCACTAGACCATCTCGAATGAGATTTGTTGGCAGGTTTTTAACCCGGAGTGGACGAATACTTTTTGTTTGGCGTGCCATGCGGTGTCAACTGGTCGCAGGTTCCGCATACATGAACGTAATTGTTTGACCATATCAGCTTCGCTGTATGTTGGTTTGCTATCGATAAAAAGTTCTGAAGGTAGTCGCAGGTTCTCGCCATAAACTAGATCGGCTGGTGCTGCATCCAAATAGTYTTTGTATGTGGATCGTAAGCCCAATAAAATAAGCGATAAATATGAAGTCCACTGACTAGTGTTATGGCACAAAAGTGCTGCTTTTAAAGTACGATGCCATCTTTCGACGAGACCATTTGCTTGGTAATGGTACGGCGTGGTTGGAAAATGACGTGTACCCAATACTARTACTAGTAATTGTTGAAACAGGGCGCTTTCGAATTGTCGTCCTAAGTCTGATGTGATGGTTAAAGGTACACCAAGCCGTGAAATCCAGCCATTTAGTAGTGCTTTGGCGACAGTTGGAGCTGTTATATCTGGTATAGGTAACGCTTCTGGCCAGCGTGTGAATCTATCCAGGAAAGTAAGACAATAGCGGTTTCCTTCGGATGGTGGAAATGGTCCGACTAGGCCGATATGGATGTGCGCGAAACGAAGTGTTGGACATTTTTGACGCTGAAACAAACTTCGGTTGTGTCGTGTAGTTTTATTCCGTTGACACTGCAAACAGCAGCGAGCAAAATTTCTGCTATCTCGCTGGACACCACACCAAAAAAATCGCTCAGTTACCAATCGTGTAGTCCCTTTAATACCTGGGTGTGAAAGATTGTCAGTTGACCGTAAAAACGTTTCTCTAAAGTTCTTGGTTATTAACGGACGAACACAGCCAGTTGAAGTGTCGCAGCATAAGCTTCTGGAACTAAAAGGAAGAGCGAAATTTTGTAGGTTAAGAGAGTGTTTTATATTACCATTTAAAAGATTTCGAAGCTCTTCGTYYTTGGACTGGTCCTCAGCCAAGTTATCATAGTTTAAAGTTTCTGCGGAAACTGAATTTATTCGTGACAGCAGGTCTGCTGTTACATTATCTTCGCCGTTTACATGGCGAATGTCTTTGGTGATCTGCGCTATGAAGTCGAGTTGACGTATTTGCCGATTAGAAGCTTGATCTAATTTTTGTTGAAATGCGTATATCAGCGGCTTATGGTCTGTGTAAATATGACAATGGCGACCTTCGACCACGTATTCAAAATGTCGTAATGCTAGGTATGCGGCAGTTAGCTCCCTGTCGTAAGTGCTGTATCTTTTCTCAGCAGTAGTAAATCTGCGAGAGAAAAATCCTAATTTTTGTAGACTACCATCCACGAATTGATTTAATATTGCGCCAGCCGCGAAATCTGATACATCTACCCATAAAGACAGTTCCAGCTGTTCCCTACATGCAACAAAACTGTCTGCTGCTTCCACTGACCAAGTAAGTGGTGTAGTATCGTTTCGCTTGTTACCTCGAACCATATCAAAAAGGCAGGCTTGTGTCTTCAGTGCGTGTGGTATGAAACGACGGTAAAAATTAAGCATCGTCAGAGCCTCAACGCATTCTGGGAGTGGCCGAGTACCATCTTTAGTGATAGAATGCCCGAGGAATCGTAGTTTCGAGACACCAAATTCCGATTTACTAACGTTGATAGTTAGGTTGTTCTCCCGGAGWCGTTGAAAAACTTGTCGCAAGTGGTTTTGATGTTCTTTCTGAACTGGATGCAATACATACATCATCAAGATAAATAAATACGAAGTTTAAACCACGAAAAACTTCGTTAATAAATCTTTGGAATGTCTGTGCTGTATTCCTCAAACCAAACGTCATATGCGTAAGTTCTTAGAGTCCGAAAGGAGTCGTTATCGCCGTTTTACAAAAGGCTTCTTTGTTTATTGGCACTTGGTGAAAAGTCTTTTTTAAATCGATTTTAGAAAACACTCGTTTTCCGGCCAAGATATTAGAGAAATCGTGCAAAAGTGGCAACGGATATCGATCAGGAGCTGTTACTGCATTTAGTCCACGATAATCCCCGCATGGTCTCCACGTTCCATCAGACTTACGTATAATATGTAATGGGCGTGCCCAGTTACTACAGGAAGGGCGACAAATGCCCAGTCTCATCAGCGAATCAAATTCAACTTTAGCGGCGGTTAGTTTCTCGGGTGAAAGACGGCTTGGTCGTGCGATGACGGGTTGACCGGTGGTAATAATTCCATGTTCTACGGACGATTTTGTTGGTGAATTTAGCGGATGAGAGCGTGTGATATCGCTGTACTCTGCGAGAATATTCGAATAAGTAAAATTCGCGTTCAAAGATTTTATGCTGAATATGCATGTTTTTTCAATTTCGCAAACCGTTTTTAATTCGGTTTTACTATCGAGTAAATGAGACAAAAAGTCAGCGCCAATAATTGCTTGAGAAACATAAGCGATAACGGAATTCCACAWAAATTCGCGTCGTAAATTTAGATTAAGTTTCAGAATCGCCTCACCGAATACAGAGATCAGCGATCCATTTGCGGCAAACAATTTTATACCGTTAGGAGGAGCTC
>NW_017537058.1:107226-108410 GCF_001853355.1 Bactrocera latifrons
ATCACATGTATCAACGGGCTTTAGGGAGAATAAGAACACTGATGTTATATACACAGATTTTAGTAAAGCTTTTGATAAAGTATCCCATTCAATTCACTTGAATAAACTTCATCTTCTTGGTTTTCAACCAATACTTCTGAAATGGGTTGCTTCTTATCTTAGTAATAGAATTCAACAAGTCATATTTAACGATACTTTTTCTTACATAATCAATGTTCCTGCAGGCGTAGGTACACTACTGTCTCTTATACACATCTAGATGTGTATAAGAGACAGGGTACCAGCAAATCGGTTTGTCCGATTTACTTAAATACGCATGAGATCCACGTGACCTAGATCGAGACCGCGAACGAAAATTTGATCCTTTGTTATTGAAAAGCTTATGCACCTGCCTAGCCAATTCTGCTATTTCAAGTTTCAAGCTCGAAACTTCATTAAGTGCCTCTTGCGCGTAGTTGTGTCGGATCCCAATAGTTTCGATAATGGAGTCAGCGATCTTTAATTTTTCCACGATAGCGACGTTTGTAGCAATAATCGCTGCTTGTACATACGGAGAAAGTCTGCTTACCCATAGATCGTGTAAAATGCTGTCATTCAGAGTCGTCCCGGCTGCACGTTTCATGTCGTTAAATTACTCGCTGGGGCATCGGTCGCCTAGAACCATGTCTTTAAGAACACGTTACTGTTGACTGTCCGAAAAATGTTCAATGATCTTGTCCTGAATGTATTTGTATTTAAAATTTGCCGGCGCAGCGTCTATGATGCAGCGAAGCTCTATCAGCTTGTTAGGCGGTACACATGCAAGAACGATGTCGAATTTCCTATTATCGTTGGAAATTGAAGAAGCGCTAAACCAAAAGTCCAGAGGATAAAAATAAGCTTCGATCTTGTCCTCGGTCATTGTTGGTAGTGGTAGACGTGGAGTTGAATTTGGAAGATCCCCAATATTGACGTCAGAGTACCGGGTGCCAGAAACCACATGGCTATCATTTAACGCCATTCCTATGAAATTAATATGTTCAATTTACCTTTGGGGTCTCCAGATGTGGGAGCAGGTGAAGATGATGCGTTATGCTTGACGTCCAATTACAGAAGAATTTATTTCTTATTCGTTATAACTTAAGAACTAGTAAGAATATAATAATAAAAGGAATGAAGGATTAAAAACATATGATAGCGTTGCC
>NW_017537058.1:109935-111045 GCF_001853355.1 Bactrocera latifrons
GACATGCCATTGAATCATAAAAAATGTAAAACGATGTGTTTTTCACGTAGATCTGTAGACTCTATTTTATACACAATACAAAACTTTAGGTTGGA
Organism: Bactrocera latifrons; assembly: GCF_001853355.1. Taxonomy (NCBI): domain Eukaryota; kingdom Metazoa; phylum Arthropoda; class Insecta; order Diptera; family Tephritidae; genus Bactrocera; species Bactrocera latifrons. Next base: position 110,031 of record NW_017537058.1, read on the forward strand.
GCAAGTATGCAGTTTTGTTGATCTAGGAGTAACTATGGACCCAAAACTCAATTTTAATCATCACACATCTTCCATGGTTTTTAAAGCTAAAGGTGCTCTTGGTTTTGTTAAACGTTRKTTTAAAGAATTTAGAGATCCGCTTACCACGAAAATTCTTTTTACATCTCTGGTGAGGCCTATTTTAGAGTATGCATCTGTGGTTTGGAACCCTTGTTATCTAGTTCATTCTGAGAAAATAGAGTTCGTTCAAAAACAATTTTTACTTTTTGCCTTAAATTATTTGCATTGGGATTCCAGTTTAAATCTTCCCCCTTACACTAACCGTTTAAAACTTATAAATCTCCCTACACTAGCTAGTCGTAGGGAGATGCTTGGTATAATATTTCTTGTAAAACTCATGAATGGGTCAGTCTGTAGTACGGTGGGTCGATTCCGGACTTTTTCGATTCGGGGTTTCTAATAGTGCGGAAAAGTAGCCTTAGTACTTCTTGATTCCAATTGATTTCGCCAAGTTCTATCACTTACATTCATTTCCCTGCGCCATACGACACGTTTGGGCTGGTCTCCACATAAATATTTTTTCATCGAGTTCCTTCACTCTTGTCGTTAATTTCGCCGGGTGCTATCACTTATATTCTCTTATAATAATGTATCATAAAATGTCTGTATCTAAATTTAAATTTGGACAGAAATGTCCTGTGTTTGACATATATCCGTACAATCCAGTTACCCAGTTACCTACTCACCAGGATGTTCTTTTGTGTTATCAGTTTGAAAGATTTCGTATAGGGCGACTCCGAGGCGACAACTATGAACCTAGGAGTAAAGAGGTTACAGAAATAGTTGCAAAAAAGGTTGAAAATACTTTCAAAAAGTCATCTATTCCGATATTTTCACACTCCAAAGTTGTACAAATGCTCACCACATACCATAAGAAATTTATGACTCTTAAACAAATGTTTTTAAGGAACCCAATAGGTTTGAGCTCTAAAAGAAACGACTTTGTCTCTTCTGC
>NW_017537058.1:111687-137527 GCF_001853355.1 Bactrocera latifrons
ATTGACTCTGTATATGGGCTGTATTTTGATGGCCGCAAAGACAATACACTTACACAAGTCAGCGAAGRTGAAAAGTACTACCGCGACACTGTCAAAGAGGAACATATTTCGGAACCTGGTTGTCATTACTTTGGCCACGGCACCTCTCCTTCCGGGTCAGCTAAGGATGAGACGCAAGCTATATGGCAACATTGATAAGRCAATTCAGTTGATGTGGAACATCTAAAAATTGTCGGTGCTGACGGCACCAACACGAACACTGGTTGGAAAGGTGGAATCATTCGGAAACTAGAAGAAAGAACAGGTAGGCCATTACAGTGGGTTGTTTGTGTTCTACATTTCAACGAACTTCCATTTCGTGCTCTTTTCGAACATAAAGATAGAGTCCAAATACATTCTCTGTCGACATAGGTAAACTGCTCCCTGATTTACCATTAAAAAAATTACTTTATCTAATCTTAACAAGTAACATTTAAAAATTATAAACTTTAATTTTAATTCTTAATTTTGGCTGTTGAAATTTTTGTTTCTGTAGCTGAGCAGCTTAAGATCTGCAACGCGTAAAACTCTCTTGCCTTTTATGTCTCGGCTATTTCCACTCGTTCGCGGATTGCGCCCCTCGCGTCGGTTGGGCGGGAGGAGGATAATCGTTGGGTATTATTATTATTATATTTAGTATAAATGATCAAGGTGACAAGAAAACTTTAAATCCGGGTGGCTGTAATTCTGCTCGCCGTCTGTCCGTACAAGTCATAACTTATGTAAGTGAAAATTGAGATGTTTTGATGTACACTAAGTACAGGTTCCTTAGTATAAAAGAAAATTTCGAGTTCCTAGATGGGCGTAATCAGACCACTGTCACGAACACAAATCACTATTAACCGAAAACATATAATATAAAGTATGACTAAGCACTAAGTTAAGATATAAAATGGAGGTACTTATTACAACGCACTTCCCCGGGAGTCAACAGACACCTTTAACTARAGTTCAACCAGAACCACCGATAAACGCAGCTGATTACCGAGGCCAGATAATAGACAAAAGCAAAATCAAATATGCCATAAATAGTTTTACACTTTTTAAAGCGGCAAGTCCTGAAGTAATTATGTCCATAACGCTGCAAAAGCGGGTGGAATCAATGGCTTCAAGGCTTAAAGATATACACAAAGCTAGCATTCAACTATCTTACATCCCAAGAAGTTGGAATAGAATTAAAGTTGTGATCCCTCCAAAACCAGACAGAAGAACACATGAAAATTCCAAGGATTTTWTACCTATAAGCTTCACCTTCTTTAAGCTGAAGGTGCTAGAAAGGCTGATAGACTTACATTTAAGAACAWTAATGGCGGATCAGTTATCTGGGACTTCGATATGTGTATATAAGKGGCCAATCAACCGAAACTGCCCTTCACGAGGTGATAAGTGTAATTGAAAAATCACTACACTCCAAACAATACACCATGGCTGCTTTTGTAGACATAGAGGGCGCCTTCAATAATATAGRAGCTAATGCTATAATTAACCCTCTGAAACATGTGTGCATATGGATACTATCGATGCTTGAGAATAGAAAGACTATACTATCAAACGGCGCTGCAACATTAATAAGTTATGTGAGTAGAGGTTCTCTCTCTGCTTCTATTGGTTGTAGCGTTTCCTTCAACAGTCAGCGAGATTATGGAAAGAGCACTGTGAAGGTTAAATCTATGGGCCAAGAACAATGGACTAGGAGTTAACCCGAACAAAACAGAATTGATGCTATTCACAAGCAGAACCAAAATCCCTCAGTTTAAACTTCCGGTACTAAACGTTACAACACCCACTCTATCCCCCACAGCTAAATACTTGAAGGTGGAGATTGACACCAAACTATCCTGGAAAATAAATATAGAAAAAGAATAAATAAAACAAATAAATATTGAATGTGGTCCTGCATCAACTATCCATGGATATCTTTATTCACAAAACAGCAGCATTTGCGGCTATAATAATAAAAGAACTGTGTGATTGAAACTAGCAGAACCACGGCCATAGTGTAATCTTAAATAAGCTCACCATCAATTAATCAGACGATATTCTCCGAAAGCTGGATTTCAATAGACAGTTCTAGGTGTGGATAYCATCTAGACGAGAATGGAGAAGAGGATCAATAGGGGAGGAGGATACTATCTCAGTCTATACCGGCGGGTCCAAAATGGACTTTGCAGTAGGTACGGGGGTATTCCCGCTGATCTAGGCATTTCTCTCTCCATAGGTCTACCGAACTCGGCTAGCATCTTCTAAGCGGAAGTACTGGTCATAGAAAAAGTCTGGCASGAGAATATACATAAAGCAACTATATATACGGACAGCCAGGCTTCCCTCCTGGCTTTGACTTCGCCCATGACAAATTCCAGTATAGTCCACAACTGCAAGAAATCACTAAGCTCAATAAAAGAGAAGCTCCAAGTAGACTTGATTTGGGTTCCGGGTCAGAGGAACATTTTCGGTAACGAAAAAGAAGACGAGTTGGCAAAAGCTAGAGCTTTCCTTAATGGATCCGAGGCGAAGCTAATACCAAGCCCGCTGGGATCGAACAAAAGAGAGATCAATGAACAATTTCAAAAAGTTGCAAATGACAGATGGAAAAATATTACAAAATGGATCACAACAAAACAATTATGGCCAACATATGACAGGGAAAGAATCAACGACTTATTAAATAGGTCAAGGAAAAGTATCTTCAGAGTAACAGCTACCACAATAGGGCACTGGTTATTTGGAGAACATGCGGCCAAAATAGGTATGCCCTACAACAACATCTGACGAGGCTGCGGAATAGCAGGGAACAAGGAAACAAACCATCGAGCACAAAACTTTGAATGGATATCTACTAAAAGCATATCAGACATAAGTTGTTTCATTGAAACCTCAGAATGGTTTGAGAGAGAAGGTGAAACGTGATAGCAGATATAGAAGGCTCTACGAATAGTGTTTTAAAATGGAACATCAAGTGTTAATTGAGCCCAATAGACAACAGAGCTGCACTCCTACCTACTTACCGACAGCGTAAAAGTGGACGAAATCGGAAAATAACCCCGTTCACTTCCCATATAACTACTATGAACTAAAAGCGCAATAAATTCATAACTAATTACGCCAGAGAGAGACATTAAATTTTATCTCCGAGATGGTATGAGTAGCATTTACGGGAGCTGGTGTGAAAATTGGTTAATGGGCGTGGCACTACTCACTTTTTGGTGAAATTTGATTTTGACTATATTTAGTATGTATAATTTTTCTAACATTCATAACAAATTAAGAAATAATTAATATAACGGAATAAAATTTTACAGTAATAATTCCCTTAAAGTAGGGCACCTTTCGGGCGTTTAAACCTTACCAAGGTACAAATACAATACAAATACAACAAAGATAATAACCCAACTCCCATATTTTTTTTTAACTCTGCAATCGTCAAAAAGGCGAAAACGGCGTTCACTTAGTAACCGCATTGTAAAAGGAACTGGTGGCAGCATGCAACGAAGGACAAAATATCGCAATAAGTGAAGACCTGTATACTGGTGGAATGAAGAAATTGCCACGCTGAGAAAGCCCTGTCACTCAGACCGACGCATGCCCCGACTACTGGCTGCTGAATCACCCCCACTGGTTACGGAAGAAGAACTATTGGCTAAGCTAAAAGAATCAAAAACAACAAAGCGCCTGGTATAGATAGCATACCAAACAGAGCTCTAAAAGTAGCCATAATCTCAAAGCCCACTCTTTTCGCAAAAATGTACAACGCATGCATAAAAGAAGGGATGTTCCACGATCCCTGGAAAGTCCAGCGTCTGGTTTTAATCCCAAAAGCCTCCTTCGTATTGACCTCTGTGTATGCTCGACACAATGGGCAAAGTGTTTGAAAGCATAATAAGTAACCGCTTGGAGATTGCAATCCAGGAGGCCGGCGGACTATCAGGAAGACAATCTGGCTTCAGAAAACAGAGGTCTTATATCGATGCACTGAAAGAAGTTGTCGACACTGTGAAAAGAGCAGTAAGTGGCGAAAGATGGAAGGGTGGTACAAAAAACCGCTGATCACCCTGGATGTGAAAAATGCATTCAACTCTGCTAAATGGAAAAATATCCTCGAAGCCTTATATGGAATACGCGCCCCTCAGTACCTCATAAATATCGTTATGAGTTATTTTAAAAATAGATGGCTGATCTACGACACCACCGAAGACATCAAGAGCTACCCTATTACAAGCGGAGTACCACAAGGTTATGTTCTAGGCCCTCTCTTATGAAATCTAGTTTATAATGGGGTTCTAAGAATTCCACAGCCTAAAAACGTTAAGCTAATTGCATACGCGGACGACCTTATAGTGGTAGCAGTAGGTAAACAACTTGAAGACCTACAAAATAAATGTAATGATTGCATAAATGGTCCACGCCGTTGATTTTCTTCCAAGAGTTTGGAACTGGCTGAGCACAAAACAGAGGTATTGTTCATAAGCAGCAAGAAAATTGAGGAAAAACTAACTATCACTATAGGAGTAAGTGATGGACTGAAATTCAAGCAGCACTTGGCAAACATAGCAATTAAAGCAAATAAGATTTATAACACCTTATCAAGAATTTTGGCAAATAGAGGTTGTGTGCGCTCCAGTCGCCGACTTCTAATCGCAAAAGCTATGAGCTCAGTTATACTGTATGCAGCTCCAGTATGGATATGCGTATGCCAAACCAATAAATGCGTTGCATAGACTCATAGCAACAAAAGTAACAAGTGTTTTCCGAACTATTTCCAGTGAAGCAACTGAAGTACTAGCAGCAACTGAAGTACTAACTGGTATGCCGCCCGATTATGTGTGCTCTCAGCGCCAATTTCAGAAGTCCAAAAGAGAAAGAAGAGCATAACTATGTGGCAGCAACGGTGGCAAACCTCAACTAAAGGATGGTGGACCCACAGACTAATACTTGACATCTTATCTGTGGATAAGTAGACAACATGGGGACCTGGATTTCTACCTGACCCAAATATTAAGTGGGCATGGGTGCTTCACGGGCTATCCATAAAAATTTCAAAACGACGTCAATCCTTATTGTTGGATGTATACGGAGACAATAGAAGATTCTGATTACGTGTTCTTCCATTGTCCTCGGTTTCTATACATAAGGGAAAGGTTAGAAACAGCACTAGGTGGTAGTTTAACGGTGGAAAGTTTGACTGCACTTATGTGTCAATTCTCTGAGAAGTGGAAAACTGTTCGCGAAGCGGCAACTTCCATCATTACAATATTAAGACAGATACAACAGAATAGGCGTCAGTCCKTCTGTGTTATAGAAGAGACGTAAAATGTCATGTCACTCCCATGAACCAATACCTTATCTGGAGGTTCCGTGGGAGAGTATTGAGTTGGGAGTAGGTTAGGTTTAGCGGATTAAAGTTCCGCACTCCGGGTTTCGATGCTTCCTCCTACTATAAAAAAAAGGACCTACTCATCTCAGTGCTTGTCCTGTTCATCTTGAACGGCGATGATCTAGTTGACTTCCTCGTAAAAGTAAAGGGGGATACTTTTACGAGGAAGTCAACTAGATGAGCAGCAGCACTTTCTCTATTAGGAGAATCCGGACCTTCCAGATGCATGCCCTTAAACCGTAATCCTGAATGCGTTTGCCGTGGTTTTCAGCAAAAGGGGATTTGTCATCCTAAACAGTTGTTTCCTTTTCGTTGGTAACGTTTCCATACACCTTCCTATGTTCATGGGTGCTACGAGTGGAAAGGCATTGTTGTGAAGCGTAGTTCACTCCCTTTCAGCAACCAAATTTCATAGAATTTTGATTTATTGTGGTTTCCTAAGGCGAAAGAACTACCTGCGGTGAGAGGCCCGATTTTTTTCCAATATTCTCCTTGATATCGGGTTCATCGCGAGCTTCCTATCTAAGTTGAGCCCAAGAGCCCAATTAATTTTGTCCGCATGTCCGAAATACGTTCCTAGTAGAACTAGTTTAGGTCTGCAGACTAATGACAACGTCAACTTAAAAGTTTACTCGYAATCGTAAAAGCTACGTCGCGTGCATAGTCAACCAGCTTTCTAAAGCTTTTAGAGAAGATCCCTGAAAACCGTGAACCAGAAAAGTAGGAAGAGATTTCTCCTTGTAGACTGCCCTCGTAAACGTGCTGTTTGAAAATTATACGCTTCATTCAATCAACTCCTAATCTATTTAGAGCTCTAATGACCACCTTCGGTAATACATAATTTAATATCCTACGATATCGATGAGAGTTCCATTGCAAATTCCTTGTGCGCTGAGAGTATCTATAGACAATTTTATGTATTAGTCTCACTATCGTTTTCAATAGGAATGAAATGGACATATACTCCGTCGTCATTGCTTGAATTATGTCTACGGGACTTCCGTTAAGCATTCATGATTGGGCGAAGCTTAACCATTCGGCTTTTCAGTCACGTCTTTTCGCCCTAATTCCGGTTAATCATTCCGTTTTCGCTGCGTTGTTTTTCTTTCTTCTTTTACTCTTGCATAGCTAAAACTCGTTGATCACATTATCTAGTTCAAATTTTTTTTTTCATACTTTGGACAAGAAAGAAGATACCCAATGAGTTCCTTCACTGCTGTTGCAGAATGAGCAATTTGTTTCGCCATCATGTTAATACTTGTATACATATTCTCTATAACAACCATGTCTTGTTAAAAATTGCGTAAGATAAAAATCACTACGTCTATCTTTCCGTTCTCTGTAATCGTCGTTTCGTCTCATCGTTTCTGCCATTATTTGAGACTCCTTTGTCTTTTGGTTTTCTCTCTACTTTCGTTGCGAGTGCTTTTCATTTTATGGAGTACTCGTTTAATTTCCATGGCCGGTATGTCTGGTACCATGAGGGTTGATATGGCTCTAGCCGCCTGCTATGATACAGTCCGGTAGACACATGCAACCGTGATTGCCTTTAGTATGGTTATTGATTTCGCCTTTTCTCATGTTTTCTGCTGCAGCGCTGTCCCCCATGTAGGGGAAGCGTACATAAGTATGGACTGACTTACTTTGGTCAAAAGCACTCGTCTACTCTGGCTTGGTCCACCAATGTTAGCCATTATCCTCGTAAGCGTCACCGTTTGACGTTTTCTTGCAGGTCCATCACCCCTCTTAGATATCTCTGATTGTTGTGAAGTAAGGATATACCCACCAATTTTGAGTGTGACGACTTCTAGTTTCTTCCTGGTTGTAATTAATAATGCTTCCGTCTTTTGGCTAGCAAGTTGAAGCTTTATCGCTATAAGCCATTCTCTGATTTTTGTCGCCGCATGGTGTTAAAGACGCTCTATTTGATGAGATTCCACAGTCACTGCGATGTCATCCGCAACCTTCTATTGCTTTACTTGCGACATCAGTATCATTATTTTTTTCACCGTACTTACCATGCACAAAGGTCGGTCTAAGTTTCGTTCTCCAGGCTGTTTGTTTGATTTCAGTAATATAACTAAACGTTGCATCTTCCAAATATAATAATAATTTGAAAATATGCCCTCCTATAGGTACTTTGCGAACAGTTTTGTTGCGATTACTGTCCAGCATTGATGCCTGGCTCCCATTACCAGTATTTAACAGCACCAAGTTTAGCGTGAAAAAGTCTTCAGGTGGTCATCTCCTACCCTATTTGTATGGGTGTTGCCCCATTCTATTTCCCACACTCTGAAGTAACATACCATACCGTTCATTGTTGTATTTGCAATCTCACGTACCAGATTATCTAGGGTTATTTAATCGGCATACGCCACTCTGATGTTTTGTCAATGCCGCCTAGCTTCTTTATTTTAGCCATAACGCACTACAGGATCCTCATCAGTAGTTATTGCGTCAAGATCCCACGTCTCTACACGTGTCTCGTGGCTAAGTGCTTTGATTTTTGGCTGCTTCACAAGCACTTTATCTATGTATATCGGTTATAAAGTCGCCTCTGCTTTTTTTCGCCTCTAGAGCCTATTTCCAATTTGGGTTACATTTTCACCCAGCTTCTGGAAAGCATCTTTGTTTTTTAACTGCCCTAAGAATTTTGCTCTAGATTATATTACCTGTTCGCGCAATAATGATGGCATCAGGTCGTCGTGGACGCTTATATGTTCCCTTTTTTCCCGTTTTATCTCGGTACAACCATTTTTTTTTTTTATACCTATGGTGGGCTTATCTATTTTTCCCTCTTTGATCTATCTTGCCATCACTACATGGGTGAATTTGTTTCTTTTTGCGGGGACCGTCGTTTGGCCTAATTTTCATCACGGGATGTCATTGGTGCTATATCAATGGTCGGAGGCATATTTACAAACTTCCTTCTTTCTTTCATTTTATTTTGCTCGGTTTGTTCTTTCCCATATCGTATTCCCATGTTACTAAGGAGGTCCCTTATGCTGCTATTGATGGTTCGCTACATGTGGTGGACACATCATTTCTGTTTGCTTCTTGATTTCGTCTCGTAGCTCCTTTATGTAATTTACACATGATTGTGCTAACTTAGCCTGAGGTGTACTATCTTTATCTTGTTTTTCTGTTTGTTTTTGATCTATTATAATACGAAACTCTACGCTTCGCTTCAAAAGTAGTATTTATAAGGTATGAAAAGGTTATAACAACTAATTAATATCGTAAATTTTAACTAAGGCCAAAATAGGGACGGCGATCAAACCTGCGACGTGCGGGTTAATTCAAAATGAACAAACTGCTGTGAATATGTGACGTTCCCTTTAGTTGAGGTGTATCTAGTGTGGCGTGTGTCGATGAGGAGTGCTCTCGCGTGCGGGTTGTCTTAATGTATGGGTTCTGTTGGTGTGGTGTATTGGAGTGTGACAATGTTGTAATTTTGTGTTCAGCTGTGTTGATGTGTTAGCTTTAGATGGAGGCTTACCTCATTTAGYCATCCTGGCCCCCTAGGCAAACTCTCATCCCAGCAGTCGTTTGAGTTGTTCACAAATCGCAAAAAATGCTTAAGTATCTCAAAAAAGTTCAAAACAGAGGCTGGAAAACTGAAACCTTGTTGAGGATATGTACAAATTAATGCTAGATGACAATCCGAACTACGCCATAGACATAGAAAAGAAGGCTAAATGCCTTGTTAAACATGGGAGCAAAGCTTGCAATGCCGATATGTGTAGGAAAAAACAAGGCACATACAGGAAACACGTTTACTGGTGGWTGAGGGTATTGAAGCTCTGAGAAGTGAATGCCACAAAGCGAAGGCGCCAGTGTCAAAGGGGACGACAAACGGCGGATTTCACAATGTTAAACGGTCACTTTAAACGTTGTTCTAAAGAGCTCTGCAACAAGGTTGAAGAAAACCCGTGGGAAGATGCATATAAAATCGTCATGTCAAAGATTAAAGACTATAAAGGACAACCGTCTACATGCCTTAGTTTATTAAAGACAGTTGTCCAAACTCTTTTTCCGACGCACTTGCTACAAAGGCAGCCAATAAAAAAATCTGGAGCTACAAACGCACCGCTATTCACTGACCAAGAAACCATAGAATCAGCAGAGAGATTCGCAACTACTAAAGCATCAGTCCTAGATGGCATTCCGAATAAGGCCCTAAAACTTGCTATTACATATAAACCCACCCCGTTTACGGAAGTTTATACGCTATGTTTACGAGATTGAGTATTCCCTAAGATCTGGAGAAAAAAGCAACTAGTGCTTATACAAGATCCAAATAAATCAGCAGGGGAGCCAGGCTCCTACCAACCACTATGTATGCTGGACACAAGGGGGAAAATACTGGAGTGTATAATCTGTGTGCGGCTAGAGCAACATCTAGAAAGAGAGCCACTGGGCTTAGACGAAAACCAATATGGTTTCCGAAGACACAGGTGAACAATAGACGCCTTAAAAAAGCTATTGAAGGAGCCAGGTGGTTATATGGCTCCAAAGAATACTGCGTGGTAGTGACGTTCGACGTTTAAAATTCCTTTAACTCGGCCTATTGGCCGCTCATCATGGAAGGCCTAAAACAAAAGAAGACACCACTCTACCTGCTGAGGATCATATCCAGTTACCTACAGAACCTAGAAGAAGGTCCTAAAAACTAACATTGTAACATTCGATGTACAAAAAGTCTCTGTACAAAGGCCGCTACTGTGAAATGTTTTGTATGATGGTGTGCTACGCTTCCTATTGCCCAAAGAAATACAGATAATCGGGTACGCTGATGATATAGCAGTAACGGTAGTGGCAACAGAAATAAGCCAGATAGAATACCATGTGGCGCTTAAAATAAAAGAATGGCTCACGAAAGCAAAGCTAGAGGCGTCTACSCTCAATATGGATGGATACCCAACGCAACAGTCGTTGAAATACCTGGATGTAATCATTGACGCGAGGCTAAATTATCGGACCCACATCGCGAAAGCCTGTGAGAAAGCAACAACATTAGGTATAATTATGGCCAACATAGGTGGCCCTAGTCACGCGCTCTTTTGAAATGAAAAATAAATAGCTAGGTTCCGCAATTGGTAACAAATGGGGGTCGTCGATATCCGGACGACCTGTAGTATCAGGTTAGTTGCGAAATAAGTTTAAATGAATAAGTAATGCCCGACCATGATCGACAGGAGTGGAGGATGTGGTATAAAATCTAGCAGATCCATTGAAGCTTTTGTGATTGTAGCGAACCGACACCGCCTCTTAGAAATAAAAAAAATCCAGGCGCGATGAAACCATAGTGGGCGGCTCCCTGGTCAGCGTCTGTTCACCAGGTTAGGTGCGGCTGTTAAAAGAACTAAAGCTGACCGGTACACAACGCGAGGGTAACCGTTCCTGTCTATTTCGACCCGCCCCCCTCTAGGCGATGCGCTGGTAAAACAAAGCAGAAGATAATGGATAAATTTATGAGAAACAATATAACCAACGCCATAGATGTAGACCAACATCTATTGCCGAACTTAGCAGAGAGCTAAATATATGCTCCTCTCAGGGAACACCAAGTTTGGATATAGCCATTTAAACGCGCACAGAGGTTAGATATATCGCCCACAAACGCGCTGAGTGTCGAAACCCCGACAAGCTCAAGATCCTCATCACCAACCTAGCAATATAACACACCACAAGTTTAACAAGCACTCTCTTGTGTAGACTACATGAGAGAACTAGGATAAGAGATTAAGAAGCTGCCCAAAATGATGTGTCCACCTCAGCGAACCATCAATAACAACATAAGGGACCTATTTAGTAACATAGGAGCGAATACGAGAGAGTTCTAGATAATCTGGTACGAGTTATTGCAAATACAATAATGAACATTAGGCAGGGACTTCAATGCATGGGCAATAGAATTGGATAGCACCCACACAAATTTTAGAGAAGTTGCGCTCCTAAAGGCTTTCTCAACGCTTGACATTGTACTGTTAAATACTGGCAACAAGAACACCATCGAAAAGAACGGACGCGGTTCCGTAATGGAAATAACTTTWGCCAGTAGCTCCCTGGTGCGGAAGATTACCTGGCAGGTAAGCGACCTATACGCGCATACTGACCACCTGGCCCTCTTGTTGGAAACAGACAACCCCTCGCCGTTACAAGGATTCTCTCCATCAAGAGAAGCCCAAACCAGAGTCTAAAAAGTCGACCCCCTTGATATACTTCTATGGAATATCTTATATGATGGAGTGCTGCACCTCCCATTACCCAAGCAGGGGCAAATAATTGACTGTGGTAGCGAAAGAAATTCACGAAATAGAGCGTCTGTGCAATCACGTACCGGAAAAAATCAAAGAATGGCTTAAGACAGAAGCAATAGTAATTACAAGCAGGAAGAAACTAGAGATCGCCACACTCAATATTGACGGATATACCATTACCACACAGCAATCTTTGAGATATCTAGGAGTGATGATAGAATCGAAGTTAAGTTAAAAGATGCATATAGGCAAAGCCTGTGAAAAAGCATCAAGGGTGATAGCGGCGCTAACGAGGATAATGGCTAACATTGAAGGGCCAAGTCAGAATAGACTAGTCCTCTTGGCCAAAGTGAGTCAGTCTATACTTATGTATGCTGCATCTATATTAGGATAGCGTTGCAGCAGAAAACATACGCATAAAAGGCGAAATCAATAGTACGACTGAATGCAATCAGAGTTGGATGTGCCTACCGCACTGTATCACATCAGGCGGCTGGAGTCATATCAGGTATCATGCCACCAGACATATTGGCCATGGAACTTAAGCGAGTATTCGGCAAAATGACAAGTACTGGCGCTCGCTTAACGAATGAAGATAGGAAACGGGAAAGACAAAGGGGCCTAAACGAATGGCAGAAACGATGGGACGAAGCAACTACGTGAAGATGGATGCACAGTCTTATTAGAAGCAAATAACCATAGATCAGTGGTGCGCACGCCTCAATACTACTAYATTTTACGTTTGCGCTGCGCAAATATTGCTATAGATTTCGCTGCTATGTTTCCGGCGACATAAAAGGCATCGGTTGCGACGAGATTCAGCTGTTGGGGATACTTTTGATGTGGCTGCTGTGCCACGTTGTGTAGCATGTCTGGGTCGTCGTATTGACCGACCATTTCTGTAATGTTATCGTGACCTTTAACGGTATGCAGATTTACCGCCTTATTTGAATTGTATTTCATTTGTGTTTCGTTAGTATGGTGGAATTCTTTAGCATATCATTTTAGCTACTATCTGCGGTTCGCAGAAATCCTAATTTAAGAAGCAGTCTGGATAGTATTTCGCTTTGAGTAAGGAGACTATCTACCCAACTGAGACTGTCTGAGATATAATGGAGTGGCCAAGCCGCCACTTGGTAGGTGTGAGACAATCATCATTAATAAGTACTTAAGCTTAGGCATATTTTGTAATGTTTTCCATCGATACCTGTTACGCAGGTCCTTTAAGTAGTCTTCTGTCCATCTGCAGCTGAAATTATGATGGAGAATTTATATTCTCTCCCATCGTTTAATAAGCTACTCCACGCCTGGCTTAGGTGTGGCCATAATGGGTGCTYCTTTGAGAAAGAGCCTAAGGGTTAGGGCTGTGAGGTTTGAGGGATCTTACAAGAGTATTGTTAGTCGCGGTGAATTGAGTACGGCTTCAGTGCGAATTAATAATGTGGTAAATTCTTCGTTATTAAATTTTTTGCTTTCAGCTACTTTTTTAAACAGGACTCGAAGCTTTTTACAGCTGATACCCGTAAACCAACCATATGAGGTCTTGGGGGAATAAATTATCAATCAATACCTTGGGGAGCATACTTTTGTACTATCTTAGGCTAAACTTTTTTAATATAGTCCACAATAAAGTGTTCTCTACTGTTGTTCATGAGTTTTAACGGAAAAACGCGTCGCCCAATGAGGTGCTGCCATAATCTGCGTCCTCATCTTCTATTTATGCATAGTGCAGATCCTGCATGTGAAAATGCACTTTTTTATTTGAGGCTTAAGTCGGTGAATATAGAACTCTTAGAGGATTATATGTTGCAGTAGACGATATTCAGCATACAACATTAGTTAGTACATTAGTATGTGCATATACTTGAGGAGTAATGTGGCAAGTCGAGACTTCTCTAGAGTTATTAGATGATGAGGTTCGTTATAYGTCAAGCTTGAGTTGGCAAGCCGACCATTAGCGCTAAGAGTGAGATATTTTTTGTCAATCAGCTTCGATTCTCTTAGTAGTAACATCACGCAGCTGAAGTGGCACGATTAAGTATAAGTGATAAGAGCGACCTTTGAGTTTTCTAGGTCTTGGTGCGTCAATGTATCACCGTGGGAGTACAGCAAATCACTCCCTTCACTTTAATTCTGAGTCACTTTATGAAATTAAACATGTAAGCGATTTCCCTGAGTGCTCAGGAATAAGATGAAAATCTCTCAAGGATGTCGGTATCATCCGATGTTGTGTGAAAATAGTACATGTTTTCACTTTCTGGGGCAATTATATTGGCGATCGTGGGCAAGAGCCGGGAGATTCTGTTAACCATCGTGGACCATTCGACCAGAGAGTAGTGGTGGCAAAGTGCAGAGGCTTGCACCCTCTTCTACGTAAATCGAGAGGAATGGCTGATCCCACTAAGTCAAGGATGACGTAATTTATCCATCGTGGGATTTGTATCTATGCAATATCATTAAGTTTTCCCGCGAACTGGGGTCAGTTCCATCTAGCCAAAATTCGGCGGATTTTATTAGAGTTTTTTACTACTCTTCAGCCCATTCCCTTAATTTTAAAATTGGCTAGTTTTATTGGCACTTGTAGCCTCTTTTGTGCCCTAGACGTTATAAATGATCGTTGATATTCTTGTTCTATTAAGGCCCTAAGTTTAAACAGTTCTCCTCGGTGCTCGATGGAGTCCACTGCTCTGCGTAATAATACCCTGCTTTGGTTTCCGCTGTGTAGCGTCTGAGTTCTYAATGCCTTTAAGCAAAATGGTGCTTCTTGACAATTTTCGGAATTTCGTAAGTCGGGATGTGCTGTTGCAAAGTATCCCGCAGCTCTTCTTAACATAAGAGTTATTTTGAGCGGAGTTGGACAATTTTTAATACATATAAAGCATTGGGTTCTGTCGTTTATTGCAATAGACAAATTAAATTCGCAATCATTGAGCGTATGCGCATGTGACAAACAGTTGGTATAAAGGCTTTTCCTGCTTACGAAATTGTTTCTCTCATTAATATTTAATTTTTAAAGCTTCTCACAAGATTTCAGCTTGTGCCCTCCTTTACACAATTCGCATGACTTTTGTTTATATTGCTCGGATGTGACCGATTGATTCTTAAAGAAGCTTTTATTTTAATCATTATTGCTACTAGCTTGGGGTCTATTTAAGCTTCTATTGAGGTCGTTTTGAACGTTTTCGTTCCGACTAGCTTTATATCTACCCTTTCTTAAATTTAATATAGGGTAGTAAGAAAATCTTTCATTTGCTCCCATTTTGGGCATTTTTGCTCCCACAAAAGTAATGATTTTTCTGCATATACCATATATTTTTCAAAATGGGGTCTCAATTGTGCGTGGGAAAATTAAAATTTTCGTCATTAAGAGCGAACTGTTTGACTATTAAGCCTATTACACGTACACTTTTATAGTTTCCGTTTAAATGTTCCTTTAAATTCAAAGTGCCTATAGCACCACGGCCTCCGACGCGCTATTGCCGCAATTTTTAAATCTGTAATATCTTCGGAAATATTAATTTAAATCAAATGTTATACAGGGTCATATAGATCTACAAGGTGCGTTCCAAAGTAAACAAGACTTTAAAAAAAAAAAAATCAGAATAAACGTTTTTTTTTCGGCAAAAATAATTTGTTTTATTCAAAATAGACTGCTTCTGCTTCAACACAGCGTTTTGCACGGTCCAAAAGCATATCTAATGAGTGTTTTATCTTGTGGCCGGTATGGCCGCCAGTATGCCGGTGCAAGATTTTTGAATGGCCCCGCATAACGCTTTGAGCAAGTGCATTTTTCCGAAAAAAAAGAAGTGCAAACAATCGGTCACAAGCGTCGATCGATGAGACGGCGCATTATCGTGCAACAAACTCCAACTTTCACCTGCGCTATATTCGGGCCGAACACGTCGAATACGGCGAAAGCAAACGCTTCAAAACTCCAAGGTAGAATACGGCATTAACGTTTTGGYCGGGTGGAACATATTCTTTGTGGACAATACCCTTGGAATCATCAAAACAAATCAGCATTGTTTTCAGTTTTGTTGGTTTGGCTCGTTCGGTGCCTTCCATTCAGCACTCTGGCTTTTCGTTTCGGGATCAAAAAATCGTTAATCAAAAAATCGTTATAATTGTTGTTTAAATGAGTTAATCAACCACCCCTTCTACCTGGTAAAACTGGCGCATCCTAATAAAACAGCACAATTCACCACAGGATGCTACTGCAACACAACACTAATATAACTCACCACACCTATACACCATCCCAACCAACAAAAGGAATAGACGACGGGGAAGATGACGCCATTCGTCACACACTATCCTCATAGCAACATTCATCTGCAAGACATTTATATATATACTACGCCGCGTTAACACCAGCGTRGAGTACTGGTTTATTAGGATACGTCTGAGCGACGTGATAACTATAAATGGCAAGGATTAGTCATTTGATTAAATTAATCGATTATTTTCCTTCAATTTACGATTTAATTGCATCGAAACATCTTTTCTAATTACTCGAGTAATTGCAAAATAATCCCAAACAGCATTTTGAAATTTAATACATTTTATGTTCATCTAAGTTGGCGTACAAGGGTTGAAACTGGTCGCATCAGTCATTAATGACTGGAAACACTGTAAACATAGTTACATTCTAATATGACAACGTAGTTTAATATTAACAAATGAATGTCTGGTAACACTGCATTTACAGTTAAAGGTTGGTATCCAGCTCTCAAGTAATTGCTCAAGAAAAAAATGCATTATTTCTTCAAGTAACTCTGACAAATAGTTACGCATTGTGAATGATCTATATTAGAAGAGCAAGAGAGAATAAACAAAGAAAATAGGCTTTGTGCGTATTATGTATGTATGTATGTGTGTAGTAACATAAATATTTTCTTTGCGATTTAGGGAATGTTGTTGATGATTTGTAAGTTTTATACTACATTTCAAAATAAAATATACTTCATAATAATGATTTTATTCAAATATTTGGCAGGATTTAAAATTAAAGCATGCAACTATAGTCTGCAAATTCGTGGTAAGTTGGAGCAATTTCTTCTAGTTATATACAAATATATGTGTACAAATTAGACTCTGCAATGTAGGGGAAAGACAATGTTTCCCTAAGTGGTGATGACACTGACACCATAATTRAAATGTCGAGTTGCATCAGCAAACCAATTAATAAAAGCCCTTTGGGTGAGGGCCCAAGCTTCAGCAGCAAGAAACCGAATGAAAGCAGCATGAGAGAGCTATCCAGCTGTAGCAGTAAAAATCCTCAATCCCTCATTTCTAAAGTCTACCAAAATATTGAAAACTTTTCGCTTCATGGCTCAAAGAATCAAAAGCTACAGCATGGAATAGTGGAAATGGTTATCAAGGATAATTTACCTATTGACTTTGTTGAAGTTATATTAAAATACATTACAAAATAAATTCATAATTAGTGCCCCTTTTTGTTCATTTATTTTTTAAAAGGTAAAGGCTTCTTAAGTTTCATGAAGCAACATTTTCCTCTTAAAAAAGTCCCAACAAGAAATACCATCAAGGCTCACATTGAAAAAATGTACAATGAAGAAAAATAAAAAGAGTAGCGATACTAAAAACTTTTTCATATGAGTTTATCGACAGATATCTGGACTGTTGTAGAAATGAATAGTATGCTTGATGTGACCATTCATGGTGTAAATGGGACGAAGCAATTTAATGGAACAATTGGCGTTTATAAATTAAAGGAAGCACATACTGCATCACATATTTCCGAAGTTCTCATTGCTGCTTTSAAATACTTTTCTATTGACGAAAAACAAGTAATGGCTCTAGTGACTGACAATGGTGCAAACATCGTAACAGCAGTACATCGTTCATTTGGCAAAAAACGCCATATTCCTTGTTTTGCACAAACCCTCAATTCGGTATGTGAAAACTCACTGAACAATCCTGAAGCAAATGCAATGTTGTAAAATGCTAAGAAATAGTTAAGTGGCTAAAAAGAAGTGTTAAAGCTAATGCTGATCTTCGAAGTATGCAAGCTGCTGCCGGAGTAGCTGAACGCAAAATGCTAAAGACAATTTTGGGCGTGCAAATTCGACCTACTACATGCTTGAACGTTTCATGAAACTATGTTCATATATTAATCAAATACTCCTCAACTATTCTGACGAACCGGTAATGATAACATCTAAAGGAAAAGATGATATCATGGGAATACTCAGTATATTGAGACCATTAGAGGCAATGACTTTACAACTAAGTGGTGAACAACGAGCAACGTTAAGTCAAGTGATTCCATTAGTTCACTGTGGTCGGGAACAAATAGTGAGAATAACAGCTAAACAGCCAGTCGTTGAAAAACTAAAAGATGTCGTGTTAAATCAGTTTGATTGTAGATTTGGCTACATTGGCATTACTCGACCCGAGATTCAAAAGAATGCATTTCAAAGACCCATTAGCGTTGTCCCCAGTGATAACCAAAATTCAACAGACATGGTTAGCTAAAAATTAAATATGTTATATGCTTATTTAGGTAACGGTGATCGACAAGCATCAGGTGATGCTGCTGTCAATATGTAATCATATTATAGCTTAATTAATGTATGTAAGAGAGAAAGCAGTACTGTAACTCATAGGATAACAATGTAAAGCAGAATGTAGGATAACTTAGCCATTAGATGCACTAATATAAATGAAGTTAGTATTAATCTGTGGATGCATGAATTAAATAAATTCAGAGATATGTTTGATGTGGGTGTCGAAACATATACACCTTCTAACCACTAAAGATTATTCTTTAAGATTTTCCATCAAGCATTCCTTATTTACTGAAAAACTTCTTTCCACATTAGCATTGCCGTGAGTACGATTTTCATTACTTTTTCAACATTTTCAGATGGCTTAAAATCTTCAAAAATTTGAATCCAAACTCGATCCAGTCGTTCTTTTGATGTTGAAAAGTTTTTCAACAATTTTTTAACTACAGGCTTAGAGCATATAATTATTTTTAAATTCACGCTTTATAGGCACTAACACTATCAATCCATTTATGTTTAGTCAATGTCAGTAATAAATTTTTTAATCGCTGTTCACAAACTTCCCAATTTTCTAAAACAAATTCCGGGTCAAAACATGTAATCGMTTTTGTCACTTTATAAGCTAGTGATGAACGCTCTTGTAGCTTCAAAATGAATTTTTTCAAATACTTCTTACATTGCTGACGGAATTCAAGAATGCGAGTTGACTTTTATTTTTTCTTTTAGATAATTCATTAGTGGTAGCTATCCCAAGATCATTTCGTTGAGGAGATAGTAAGTTAAATCAATTTGATGCACAGTTTTTGCCGTTTTCAGAATATCATGGTCAACAATGCGATCTAATTGATTGACTAGTATGGTTGTCAAAAAAGCTTGCGGTATTTTTATTGAATTTTCAATTGTTCATAAAATTTTTTGACTTATGCCCAGCTCTTAACCAATGCTACGGCTGCTACTATGCCGGTCTCCTTCRACCAATTCAGCGATTTTATTGCAATTTTCGACGACAGGCCTTCCGGAGCGTGGCGCATCTTCAACCACCTCTACACCAGAACGAAAACGTTGAAACCATTGTTTTGCGGTGGAAATGGCTTGAGATGCATTTTTGCCTTTATCGTAGTAGTATGTAAAATAAGAGAAAATCTTTATTTTGCTCCATATTTGCGACGCTATAACTCACGAATGACTTAAAAGAAACGACAATCAATCAAACACGTGTTAGCTCGTGAAATGAGCTTTCCAAAAAGGTATAGCATTACCCGATGCGACGAATAAAACTAGAACTACGCGCTCTCAGCACCAACTAGCGAAAATACCGCAAGACTTTTTTGACAAACTAATATATTGGTAAAGGCATTTAAAGTAAAGGAACCAAAGGTGCATCTGTTTAAAACTCTGTGAGGAATGTTTCAATATCGTTAGGTAATGATTAGCTTTTTTTGGTTCAGCTTCAAGTTATATAATGTATGTTGTCATAAATGGAAACATATCTAATGCTCGTTTTGCTATATTACTATTGTTTAATTAACGCACTGAACAAAATTTAAGTAGGCATAAATTTGAACCAGTTATTTCTGTATAAATTTGACGTCTTGCAGGGGAGCCTTTAAATAAATTATACGTAGATTGCAAAAATTTCATAATATTCCATCCAGCTTGGAAAGCACAATGCTTCGTATGAAGCCCATAACTTACCATTTTCGATATTTCTTAATCGTTTATATCGGTTTTTATCAATCCCTTCAGGGCTTTTAAGAACTTAAAATTTACATTAGCTCCATCCATAGAAATTTCAAGAATTTTGTTAGGAGATATATCTTTTAAAAAAGCAGTTGCTAAATCATGTGATTGTGTCCGTCCTGAAAAAAATGACGTTAAAAACGTGTGTAGACCAATAAAGTACATTTATGTCCATTTGTTGTTTTCTCGTCAAGCCCTACAGTCAGGAAATCACATTGTAGTAATTCTTCTACTAAAATATTTTTATAATGGCAAATAATATTAAATATCTAATTTTGTCTCTCTGTAATTGCAATTTTTGAGATATTGTACTGTCTGTCGAGGAAAAAGCTTCACGTGTTGTCCAGCTGAGCGCAGGGATGAATATGTCATAAGAGTTGAAATATACCATAGTATTTCTGATTTAGTAACTTCGTCTTTTACAAGGAAAAGTTCCAATGGCCTTCGATTTAAAGASTGAATTACTGAATTCACAGTTATTAACGGAGTTGTAAATGCTGAGAATTGAGAAATTGAGGACTACTATAATCTACTATCAATCCATGATCTAAAAGAAGGATCTGATAACCAATAAACTTGAAAAGTATTTTTTTGTACGACATTTGGTTTTATCTTGATGAAACATGTTAACCTAAAAAAGTAAGCAAATATAATAAATTTTATCATTATACAATGGGTATTAACCTTCTATCGATTCGAGATAAAATTGATCAATTTAGTAAAAGTTGTTTATTAAACATCAGCTCTAAGTTACAAAGGATTGTCATAAATCTGAAAGTATAAGACGAAGAAAATGACTCAATATTTATTTGAGTGTTGAAAATCTTAGAAAGTATATTTTACCTTTTACATAAAAAATTATTACTAAATCGACGAATACAGATAGTTTAATAATTATAATAATCAAAAGAAGACAATTAAATTAAACTATCTAATATAACCACTTCAATCAGTTTGTTGTACATTTACGAAGTATGTATACAAATAATACCCGGGTTTCAACGAATTTGGTTCCTAGTCAGCTGTCTGGCAGCAGTGTAGCTGGTTTAAATAACGCGAGAGTTTACAACATCATCTCAATTTCRAATTGAAAAAATTTTAAAATGTAGACATAATAAAAAGTAAATTATAAATTTCCCTGACCAAAGTTAAAATTCCCTGACTTTTCGCTGACTATTTCAGAAATTTCAAGATTTCGGCTGATTTTTGATAAATTCATGCACAATTTCGATGGAATTTCCGGTGATCACGGATTTTGATTGGCCCACATATATGTCCTCACGACCCCTTTGACAACTGTTAAAGTTGTGATATAATTTAAVACAGTGGAATAAAACAACCTGTTTAGCGTGAAATACAAACCGAAAGAGAGAGAAATATTTATTCATTAATTCAGCATAAAGATATGATATTACAGAGTTGTATTTATTAGTACAAAGGGTCGCTTTTTCTTTACTTCAACACTTTTCCTGAACGACACTTTTATAATAAATATTTATAAATTAACTTTTGTTCTTTACATTTCATGCCTACATTTTGATACATAGTTTCGTTTTGTAAATAATAGCAAAGAAAACAATTTTTATTTTAATTCATAAAAAGTCCAAGTGACATACAAATATTAAAATGATTTTCTTTAGCAATACCTTTTGTCAAAATGTCTGCTAACATCTCGTTCGTCGGAATATAAATCAATTTAATCTTGCCGCTTTCTAAATGCTGCCGAATAAATTTACCTTTTATATCCACGTGTTTTGTACGAGGTGAATATGAGTTATTCAAGGCCACTTGTACAGCACTTTTATTGTCACAGTAAAGTACCATACCTTTTACCATAGCTGATGTCAATTCAGAGTGTAGACGTATTAACCAAGTTGCTTCTTGAATAGCTTATGTTATGGCCATGAATTCGGTTTCTGTTGATGATAAAGCAACAGTACGCTGCCTTCGTGTGCACCAGGATATCGGACCAACCAGAAGCTTAAGCATATAGCCTGTCGTAGATCGTCTTTCGTTAAGATCACTAGCCCGATCTGCGTCACAGTATCCAGTGAGATCATTTACTTCCCTGCTATACACAATTCCGCTGTCAATGGTACCTTTTAAATATCGCATTACACGTTTTACCGCAACCCAGTGTGCTTTTCCTGGATTTGTTGAAAAACGACTCAGTAGATTAACTGCAAAACTGAAGTCAGGTCGAGTTATTTGTTAGGCGAATAACAAATAACCAACAGCCTGCATATACGGTATTTTTGACATCTCATGCTGCTCTGTTTCATCTGTTGGAMACGTTTCATTACTCAGATGTTGATTTAAGTTGATTGGTGTCGCAACCGGATTGGTGCTAGAAATTCCGAAACGGTTCAGCATATCGAAGATATGTTGTGATTGATCTATTTTTATAGTACCCCTTGTAGTATCTCTTGTAACACGCATACCAAGTACTGAGGATACTTCATCAAGATCTTTCATATGAAATTCTGCTGAAAGTTGTTCCTTTAACGCTTTCATATTTTTCTCGTCGCTTGGAAACAACAGAACATCATCAACACACACAGCCACAAACACCATCGCATTACCTTCTACTTTGTAATAAACACATTGATCTACCTTGCTTCGTAGAAGACCTAACTTCAGTAGAACATGTTAAATTTTTCATTCCACAATCGACTTGACTGCTTCAGTCCATATAAGGATTTAAACAGCTTACACACACGCCCTGTGTTGTCATCAAAACCATCAGTTTGCACTAT
The DNA here is from genome assembly GCF_001853355.1 of Bactrocera latifrons. Classification (NCBI taxonomy): domain Eukaryota; kingdom Metazoa; phylum Arthropoda; class Insecta; order Diptera; family Tephritidae; genus Bactrocera; species Bactrocera latifrons. The sequence continues at coordinate 134,387 of NW_017537058.1, forward strand.
GTATATTTCATCATTTAACTCAGCATTGAGAAATGCTGTTACAGCATCCATTTGATGTACTAACATGTCTTTCTGTGCAGCTAACGCCAATAAAAAACGTAATGACGTATATCGAACTACAGGAGCAAATGTTTCTATCACCTCACCATTACTGTTCATTTTGGTTTTGAATACCCACCTAGAGTACTAAACACCATGTTTTGTTAGAATGAATAGAGTCTATTTCAGCTTGAACTGCCACTCTCCACTCATCTGCATTTTCACTAGCCATAGCATCAATTAAATTTTGAGGATCATTTGATACAAAGTCAGTTACACAAAAATTATAGCCATCTTTCTTGACCGCGATTCTTTTCGAACGCCTTAAGATATGATTGCCCAAAACTTCAATTTATCAGAGTCATTTGCACTTTCATATTCAGATGAATCAGCGTCTACCTTATTATTCACTAACTGACTATCGCGTTTGTTAATACATTCCGTTTGTCTGTTTTCAAACATTGGCGATTCTTTACTCTCTACCACTTCTGAATCGTCAATGTTGAAAGATTCACAATTGTTCTATTTAGTCTCTCAGCAACACCATTTTGCTCAGGTGTATACGGTGATGTTTTTTGATGTATAATTCCTTCCGAATCACAAATTTTTTTWAAATTTTCATTCACATACTCGGTGCCATTGTCCGATCTAAACACTTCTATTTTTCGCGAACATTGATTTTCGATCATTTTTTTGAATTTTACAAATTCAGCAAACACTTCTGATTTGTGCTTGATTGATCATCTACGAATATAAAAATATTCTTGACATATGTGTCCCATTCTTCTATGCCATAAATTATAATCGTCACAAATATAAAATGCATTTTGACTTCGCGAATCACTATTGTACTCAATATTACAATTTAAACGATACAGATCATTTACAATATTTGCGGTGGCTATGAAATTGTTATCATTGTTGCAAATTTTACATTTATCGCCTTCAAACACTACTTTGTTTCCATTTTTCGTCATTTGTCGTACCGATAACAAATTTGCACATAACTTGGTCACATACTTTTTTTACAACAGCATTTGTCTTTATTTTATTAACAAATAAGCACATATTCACGTCACCTTATGAGTTAACTTTAATTACTTCATTAATTGCAGTTAGAATGTTTTTATTTTCTATCTTCACTTCATCTACAATCATTTCACGATTTTTTGTCATATGTGAAGTAGCAAACGAATCAACAAACCAATCATCTTTATTACGAATGTCATGGGAAAGTAAATATGCAAAAAGAATATTTTTGTTTTTTGTATTGTTATAATTTTGCTTAGTCTTATTAGGACAATCTCGAGTAAAATGACCAATTTTCTTACAAGAATGACATCGAAACTTATCAGAACTTACTTTCGAATTTGATTTTTATTTCGAATATAGTACATTCTCACCACTCTTATTTGAAATATCAAATTTTACGTCTTGCAACAGAAGATTTTTTATACTATCGATGGTGAGTTTCTCTTTTGTATTTGCAACGGCAAGTACGAATGGGCGAAATTCGTCCGATGGACCTGCTAACATTAAAGAAGCTGTCAGTTCGTCGTCTATATTGAAGTTATTCGGTTCTATCATTAATGTTATTTCAGCCAATGTACGCTCATCACATTCTTTATCTTTGGCTCTTTTTCAACTACCCTCCAGCAGTTTTTTTATCACTAGATATGATTTCGCGTGGCGCAACAAAATCCTAAATAATTTCGGAAGAGAGAGGACATATTTATTCATTAATTCAGCATAAACATATGATATTACAGAGTTGTATTTATTAGGACAAAGGGTCGCTCTTTAACAASAACATTGAAACCTCGCGTTCACTCTGCTACGGGATAGGCAATCATCGCCATAAACTTGYTTCATCAATTGAAACGTTTCGGTAAAAGTTTTACCAAATTTAAATCRAAATTTTATGTCGGCTCTTTGTTCGTAGCTCATTTTCGCACCTATAGCACAAACGTACAGACACTTAAAACATAATAACTTCACTTTCAATCGATGAAATGTCATGAAATTACTTTATAATGTTTAATCGATGTTTTTAGCCACCACTTACCTCGGCGCTAGGTCTTTCCGCTCAAATTATTTGTAATTAAGAGCAAAACACAATACGTTTGGGGTTTTTCCTTTTGGTTTTTTTATTGGTTTTATTGTCTTTTATTCACTGCCACTGCACTTTTGTAGACWCTTCGATATATAAAAATTGACGCTGCGGGATACGTTCGTTCGGTCCGAGATCGACGAAAAGAAGGGGAGATCGTCCTCTGGAGCTGTCGCTTTTAATGATTTGATRGTGTAGARTTGTGTTGTGATGTCCGCATGTGTGGTATATTCGTGTGTAGTAGTATATGGTGTCTTCATGTGGAATGTCTGCATGTGTGGTGTCTTCATTTGTGGATCGCGTTAGTGTGGTGTGTTGTCGTGTGGTTGTTCAGTGTCGGATGTATAGAGGGAAGAGCTAACTCATCTAGCCATCCCGGCCCCTCTAGGCTAATATTAGCCTAGCAGTCGCTGTAATTGCTGCAGCGTGGCAACAACGCTGCTAAGACCAGTGGAGCGAYGGTTTGTTGTACGATGTTGCCGGCGCCGCGGTTATGCTTCATTTCGCCTTGCTCTGGACGATGGAAGAGCAAATAGCCTTCGGTACCGACTGGGCTGCCGTGACCGGTTCGGGGCAAGCTGTCGCGCTACAGGCCGTTTTGGGGTCCGATGCAGCATGGTGTGGTGCGGCCTATTGCACAGTTGGCATAGGGTCACTGATGTGCACTCCTGTGTGGTGTGTACCGTTGCCAAGCAGTTCAGGCAGTGCCCGTGAGCTTGAGCAACMTTCTGCCGTTGCATGGGCTGCATACTGCGGAAAATGCTACAATGTTGCCGCCGGTGTGGGCGCCGACATAGGGGACATCGGCTGCGCTGAGGTTCTGCTACGGAGGTTGAGGACGGTGGTAGTGGTCGCGTGCCACTACGAGGAGCGGTAGCATTRGCGGTTGCCGCTGGAGTTCGAGGCGTTGGAGTTGCCACATGGCGCGGCACGGTTATGGTTGACCTTACCGTTGGCGTTGGCACAGTTGGCATATCCACATCCATGGTAAT
>NW_017537058.1:138275-140346 GCF_001853355.1 Bactrocera latifrons
GGAGCATTCCTTTGTACAATATCTGGTGAGACTTGTTTGATAAAATCCACAAACTCCTTTTCAGTGGCTCTTTGGGCTAAAATGAAGGTTTTACCATTATCRCTCATCAGTTTTGATGGGAAGCCGCGTCGTCCGACGAAGCGAGCGAATGTCGCGAGAAAAGCCACCTTTGTCAGATTCGTACACAGCTCTAGGTGCACTGCTTTTGTCGTAAAACAAACAAAGACAGCCACATAGCCTTTTATTAGAGTGGGGGACCTTAGCATGGACGCGTTTATCTGAAAAGGCCCAGAAAACTCGACACCTGTAACTGTGAAAGGCAGAGCGAAGTTGCAGCGTTCCGGTGGAAGTGCTGCCATAATCTGTGTTCGTAACTTTTGCTTGTGCATAGTGCAGATCTBGCACATGAAAATGCATTTCTTTATTTGGGGCTTAAGAMGGGGAATATAGAACTCTTGACGGACTATATGCTGCATTAGGCGATGTTCAGCGTGAAGCATGAGTAAGTGGATATAACTGAGGAGTAATGTGGCAAGTTGGGATTTCTCTGCTATAATTAGAGGGTGGCGTTCGTTGTACGTCAGGCTTGAGTTAGCAAGCCTACCATTCGCACGAAGCAGACCTCCTTTTATCAATGGGTTTTAATTCTCTTAATAATGAGATATCGCGGCTGAAGTAGCGCATTTGAGTGGATGCGATTAATGCGACCTTTGCCTTTTGGAGTTCTAGGTGCGTTAACGTATCGCATTGGTTAGATTCKGTGTGAATTCCCTTAATTTTATTTTTGAGTCGCTCTACGAACTTTAGCATGTAGGCGATAACTCGAAGGGCACGAGGGAACGATGAAAAACGCTCGAGGATGTCATTATCATCCAATGTTGYGTGAAAGCAGTCGATTTTTCGACTTTCTGGGGCAATTATATTGCGCATGGGCGATTTTGGCCAAGAATCAGGAGATTCTGTTAACCATCGGGGGCCATTCCACCAGAGGGTGGTGGTGGCAAGGTGCAGTGGCTTTCACCCTCTTGTACCTCAATCGGCAGGATTGTCAGCACTGGCTACGTGTCGCCAAGTGGCTGACCCTACTAGGTCAAGTATTTGTGACGTACGATTAGAAATGTACGTTTTCCATGCGTGTGGTGGTTTTCCCAACCAGGCTAGAACGATTTAAGAATCGGACCAGAGATGCAATCTGTATTTCTTCATGTTTAAGTGGGTCTGCACCATGGAAACCAATTTTGCGAGTAGTAGGGCGCCATAGAGTTCAAGTCGAGGTAGACTTAGCGTTTTTAGAGGAGCCACCTTAGCTTTAGCTACTAATAAGTGGCTTGTGGTCGCGTTATCGCTTTGTGTGCGCACAGTGGCAGTATGCCTTCTCAGAGGCGTCACAGAAGCCGTGTAATTCGACTTTGTGTTCGGGGGAATAGTTTACCCACCKTGGGATTTGTATCTGTGAGATATCATTTAGATTGCTCGCGAACTGTGACCACTTTTCTAAACGAAGTGGTTTTACTTGTTCCTCCCAGCCGGTCCCATCTAGCCATATTTCTTGTATCAAGATTTTCGCTTGTAACATAATTTCGGGGTCGAAAAGTTTCGGGACAGAGGATAGAATTTGGCGTTTTGTAATGGCGGATAATGCAGATATTGGCTCGGTAGTGTATGAAAACTGGTCAGATATCGCATTCCATTGAATCAACAGAGTCTTTGTTGTACTTTCCTTTTCGAATTTAAGGAAATTAGTGTCCAACAAGTTTTCTTTCGGTATGTGTTTTACTATATCTGAATGATTTTCAGTAATCTCTTTCAGTGGAAACCCTGCGGTTTTAAGGGCTCTTATAACCTGTGATAATGATTCGTATGCTTGTGGAAGACTGTGACTTCCAGACAAAATATCGTCAACATACGTTTGCGTTTTTAACACCTGGGTTGCCAGAGGGAATTCTGACTTGGTGTTTTCTGCCAATTCGTGCAGTGTCCGAATGGCTAAGGATGGGGAACAGTTGACGCCAAAGGTAACTGTTTTTAACTTAAAGTCGCGTAGTGGACTAGTGGGGGATTTTCTGAAAAT
>NW_017537058.1:140531-144639 GCF_001853355.1 Bactrocera latifrons
TGTGGCAAATAAAACGAGTAGTATTTACTTTGTATGATTTTTTCGCCAGCGCTGACTTCCTCCATATGGTCTAAATGGAGGTATTCTTCTACGAATTTATCATATTCTGGTTTCAGTTCGCCTTTTTTAAGTAGGTTTTTTTCCATACTTAAAAACTGTTGGATAGCAGAGGTGCGGGAATGACCTAAGGCGAGTGTGAGGGGAAATTCTGGCTTTAGTGGTAGTCGTACGACGTACCGGCCGTCATCCGATCGAGTAGTTGTGGTTTTGTTGTGATTGATACGGGGGGGAGTTCTTCTAACTCCCCAAATTCTCTTAGTTGCGAATTGAGGTATTCGTTGGAGATTTCCTCAACTTGAGTTGTCATCGTGGTAACTGGTTCCGCAACTAGTCCACTTAGGTCCCATCCGAAATGGTATTTTGCGCAAGAAGTGTTTTTGTAATTTTCTCAATACCTTCGAGAATTATCTGTGGTATGAGATCGCTGCCYAATAGAAGATCTATTTGAGCGGGTGTGTTGCAGTTGGGTTCTGCTAACTTAGGGTGTGCAATTTTTTGCCAATGCTTGCTATTTATATGATAGCTTGGAAGCATGTTTGTTAATTGCCGTAAGACAATAGCTTCTGCTTGTATGGGAGAAGAGTTTTGTACCAAATCGGTCGGAAAAGTCCCAAGATATGTGATTTCGCTAAAAGAGGGCGGTGCCACACCCCTTTCTTCTTGTTGATCCCGGTTCCTTCAAAGTCCTCTCGTAAGATTTCGGATTAATTTTAAATGTACCCGTAGTTATGGACTTATCGAWAGGAGGGTTATCATTGAATTCCATACCAATCAAAATATCTTATTGCTCATTCAAGTTATCGCTTGTTGAGACGAATAGACATACAACCACACGGATTTCAACTCGTTAAATCTCCCTGAACATTTATATATACATATGTTCATATGTATTTAATGTTCGTTGATAATACCGTTCGCCGTTAATGGAAAAGTGCAGAAGTATCAGACATTCATTGCCCGACAAAATCGTGAATGGATTATGATAAAATATTGGTATTTATTAAAATTATGTGTGATAATAGCCGGATATAATTATTTAGGGTATATCGGATGTGGAGAAATGGCTGGGCCCATTGCATAAGCATGTGGCATTGCTCAAGCAAGCAATTTATAATAAATACATATCTAACTCGCCCGCTAACCAAAATTTAGGTAAGTTTCTTAGAATTAAATGTAATAAAATCATTCTGAGTTGAATATGGGGTACTTCGTGGACTATATTTACATATTTTTTGAAATAAACTATAGTATATCCGATATTATACGAATTTTTTAATTAAAGTAAAGCTACATATATTTCATTGCTACATAGTATGTATGTCTGCAGCATTCGCTAAGGTTAGACTTGTGTTTATAAGCTTGAGGACTGTCTTTTGTTAAAAAAATTTAGCAACAAGCATAAAAGGGGGCGGGGCCACGCCCACTTTTCCAAAAAAATTACGACCAAATATGTCCCTCCCTAATGCGATCCTTTGTGCCAAATTTCATTTTAATATCTTTATTTATGGCTTAGTTATGACACTCCATAGGTTTTCGGTTTCCGCCATTTTGTGGGCGTGGCAGTGGGCCGATTTTGCCCATCTTCGAACTTGGCCTTCTTATGGAGCCAAGAAATACGTGTACCAAGTTTCATCATGATATCTCAATTTTTACTCAAGTTACAGCTTGCACGGACGGACGGACAGACGGACGGACAGACATCAACAGGATTTCAACTCTACTCGTCACCCTGATCACTTTGGTATATATAACCCTATATCTGACTCTTTTAGTTTTAGGGCTTACACACAGCCGTTATGTGAACAAAACTATAATACTCTCTTTAGCAACTTTGTTGCGAGCGTATAAAAAACTAAAGGGAACCTTAAAGTACAAGCATAGATGGCACTAAAAACGCACCACTGAAAGAGCTAAAGGCTATCCCAAAAATCGAGTTTGAGAAGTGTTTCAACGATTGGAAGAAGCACTAGCATAAGTGCACAGTACCGAGAGTTAACTATTTGGAAGGCGACTTAACTTAATGTAGACAAATGAGTAATTCTATAATAAAAACTTGAATCGCAAAATGTGTTACGAACTGCATAACTCAAGAACGTCTGGACCAATTTGGCCAATTTTTTTTTAATGTTCGTTGAAGTTTCGCGATGGTTCTTACGGCGAGAAAAATTCGAATAATCGAGGAACGTTTAAAAATAAAAATGCTTTTACGCTTTTCGTGAGGAAATGTCGGAAAATTGGACAATTCCAAAAAGCATTTTTTTTTTTCAAACAATTTTTTGTGTTTTGAAAAATTATTCACTGAAAACCGTATGTGTGTTTCACACAAAGTGATCAATTACTGATTGAAATTTGTTACGATGCCACGAAGAGGTCGCGCTTATGTCGGTCGGCGTATTCTGTTGGCATCAACATACATTGGGAGACCAAGCCACATGACCAGGTACTCCCAGGATGCAATGACTTACGTGTCGAATTATGGGGGCGGTCAATTAGCAAGCGATCGTCAATATGTTACAGCACGACTTTTCAAACAATGCTTGATGGACTTTATCTTGAAGTACCGTTTTGAGGTGCTGTCAGATGCTAGATGTACTCTGTTGATGTTGTTGTTGTCAAATCAAATTGATGAAATCATTTCTGCGGAAATTCCTGATGCAGAGAAAGATCCAGTGTTACCCGAAGTGCTGAAAACCAATATGGTTCATGGACATTGCGGACACTATAATCTCACTGACTGTATGTCTGCCAATAAATGCACGAAACACTATCCACGTGCTTTTCTTTCGGAAACACAAACTGGAAATGATAAATATCCACTCTATCGGCGTCGCCAGAGACGACAATGAGGAGTGAATATCCAAGTTGACAACAAATGGATYATACTATATTCACCACTATTGTCTAATTCACATTTACAACTCATATCAATTGCAGTTTGGTGAAATCGATAAAATACGCTTGTAAGCACCTCACCAAAGGAAGAAGCATGGCGGTTATTGATGAGATCAGCAAGTATCAAATGGGTCGATACGTAAACTCATTAAGAACTGTTATGAAAAATGGTCGTCCTTCCGGGAAATKTTTRCAGCTGYTTACATCAATCATCCACAACTATCAAAAGCACAAAAATTGTATCACCTCTGATACAAGACAAAAGGTCAAGCAGGCGTCATAGTAAAACAGTTCGTTCTTAATGACGATAATTTCAATTTGGCTTGGGAAGCTCTAAAAGCGAGATATGAAAACGAAATAATACTGGTCGATAAACAAGTAATGACACTAATGAACTTGCCAAAAATTAAGAATGAAACAAGTGTAGAATTCATCAAACCAGAATCCACTGTTTCAAATTGTTTGTCAGTTTTGTCGACACTAAATATTCCCACAGACAGTTCGGACCCAATTCTGGTAAACATTTGCACCGGCGCATTATCTGAAAAGTCGTACTTCTATTTGAGCAATCGCTTTCATCACGAAAAAAGTGCCCAACGTGCCAACAAATGAAAGATTTTCTCACCACCCGATTTGAAATTGCGGAAAAGTTAGAAGAAACAAGTAAGGAAGGGCTAAGTTCGGGTATCGCCGAACATTTTATACTCTCGCATCAAGTACCGTATTTGTGTAAAGTTTTATTCCGCTATCATCATTGGTTCCTAATGTATATATTATACAGAGAAGGCATCAGATGGAATTCAAAATAGCTTTATATTGGAAGAAGGCGCGGTTGTGAACCGATTTCACCCATATTTCGTACATGTCATCAGGGTGTTAAGAAAATATTATATACCGAATTTCATTGAAAGCGGTCGAGTACTTTCTGAGATATGGTTTTTGGTCCATAAGTGGGCGACGCCGCGCCCATTTTCACTTTTTAAAAAAAATAATGGATGCAGCTTCCTTCTGACATTTCTTCCGTAAAATTTAGTGTTTCTGACGTTTTTTGTTAGTCGGTTAATGCACTTTTAATGATTTTCATATAACCTTTGTATGGGTGGTGGGCGTGGTTATTATCCGATTTCTTCCGTTTTTGAACTGTATATGGAAATGC
>NW_017537058.1:144954-149080 GCF_001853355.1 Bactrocera latifrons
TTGCACGGACGGACGGACCGACAGACATCCGGATTTCAACTCTACTCGTCACCCTGATCACTTTGGTATATATAACCCTATATCTGACTCTTTTAGTTTTAGAACTTACAAACAGCCGTTATGTGAACAAAACTATAATACTCTCTTTAGCAACTTTGTTGCGAGAGTATAAAAATAATCAGAACTAAGAACATTATACAGGGCCAAAATGGAAGCTTAAATAGGCCCCAAGCGAGAAGTAACAACGATTTAAACAAAAGCTTTTACAAAACACAAACGTTCACATCAGAACAAAGAAAACCAACGTCAAGCGAACTATGTAAAAGAGGGCATAAATCTTGCGAGAGGTTTAAAAACTTAAGAGATAACGAACGAAATAATTTTGTCAAGTCAAAAAGACTTTGTATAAATTGTCTGTCATATGCGCATACAAATAAAAATTGCAAAATTTGCGTCTCGCAGKTAAGTTGGAGAATGGTTAAAGAGCATATTTCAACCCAGAAAAAATACAGTACAGAAAGTAGAAGTACCGCCAGCAGCAAAATTAACCTTGACGAATTTATTCTTAACTTGCGTCAGTGATCCGTTTGCGAGAACATTGCTCTATTCGGAAACGCTTTGATATTATACATGGAACGCATAAGTAGATAGACATTAATCTAATTTWCAACTAATGCCTTAGGACGAATTTACACAATCCACCCAAAAAACGACTAAGTCTTCTATCTTCACTTGCTATTGATGAATGTACGTGGTTCAATTTGATTTGAGTCATTGCGTACTGTTATTGGTACGGTGTGTGCAACTTTTTTCGAAGACAATTTACATCGTATTCGCTAAATGGGCAAATTTCGATTAATACTTCCAGTCGCTTGATATCAATTCATCTGCCTTTGTAAATTCACTTCGACAAAAGATAAACCCATCACGAATGTTTATCCGAACATTGGCTAAATTATCGTAACTGTGATTCCTTGAGTACACGCGCAATTTTAGGTGCCAAAAAACCGATTTTATTGACTTAACCTGGAAGATTCATAGTCAAATACAGGGAGACATGCGCTCATATAAATCGATCACTCGTCTTGACAATGARGACGACGCCGTGAATTATACAGTGGAATTTCTAAATTCTTTGGAGAGGCTTGATATGTCACCGCATCATTTGCATCTCAAAGTTGGATATGTCATTATTATGTTTCGCGATCTTCATGCGCCGAAACTGTATAATGGAACATGACTGATTGTGACTCAGCTGTCGAATACTGGGTGGCAGAATGCTTGATTCTACGAATTCCTTTGAGTTCTACCGATTTGCCATTTCAGTTCAAATGTATTTCGTTTCCAATTAAAATTACTTTTAAGATGACAATAAACAGGCCACAAGGATAGTCGCATCTTCCATCTTCTCTGTACATTTACGCACCGGAACAGAAACCAAAGAATGCTGTTTATCAGGTTGYATTACATTAAAAAAAATGTAGAAAAATCGCAAATAAATGATTTTCAACACGATATAAATTCAACTTTCTATTCATTTTAAAACACATAATTTCAAGCAGGACAACGGCTGCGGGTCGGCTAGTATTAAAATATAACGAAAATTCAAGTTATTTTTTGAACACATATATAATACAAAACACAACCGGAGGTATAAAATGCTTACATATATCTTCCATACAGGTATGAGTAGTATTGAGCTGAATCTTCCTATTTTTGACTTTGACACGTACCCGTCCGTCGGTCATGTTAAGTAAAAATTATGATATCTTGATGAAACTTGGTACACATGTTCCTTGGCAAAAGAAGGACGTGTTCTTAGTTGGCATAAGCGGACCATTAATAGAAAGCGTATAAAGTGCCATAATTAAGCCGTAGCTTAAGACTAAGACCAAACTTGGCACAACGAATAACATTAAGCAAACACACTTGCAGTTTAGTTAAAAAACTAGTAAAAGTTTGATAAATTATAAATTGAATGCATCAGAGGCATTATATGTAAAAGACGGGGTGGCGCTAGAGGGCTTAATAGGAGCCGGTGTCAAATTTAGACGGTGGGAGTAGCACCATCCACATTTATTTTAAATCAATATATCGGGACGTGCCACACTGATTTCAATCAATTTCGAAAATCGATCTATAGCCACGCCTACTGCTCATATAACACAATTTCAAATTCCATATTCCATTCAATATCAACTTCTTTAAGCAAGTCATGCTTTATATTCAACAAAGTGAGATGATTAAGGCGTTCTTTGCCCATCGTGTTCCTTAATTCATTTTTAATACGCTTTAATGTTGACAAAAGAACGTTCGCCACTGCAGTTAGTGATCATGAGAGATAAGTAAATTCGCAAAGCAATTTCTCAGTTTGAGAAACACGATTCTAAAGAATTATTTAACAATAGCCACATCTGTTTTCAGCAGCTCTGCGAACTGCATTAATACATAAACAGCCTAGGCGGTTCTCCAAATCATCTTCATAAGCGCTGACCATACTAGAGGAGTTTTTCAAAATCTCTTCTTTTGTAAGAGATTTTAGCTGTCGAAATACTTCCAAAACACTATTAATTTTATGTTATCCTTTCATACGTTTAGTTAAAGCACAACAGTACATTATCAATAATGACAATAAAAATTTTAAATTCGAAACGTTTTGAAGGTGTTTGATTTTCAACAAAGTCGTCGAGTGTAGTAGAGCCGCTGAAATGATTGTACTTTGTATTTCGCTTGATTCGTCGATGTCCGTTGCTGGTATTCTTCATAGTAGGTCAGATCTTTGACTCTTGACTCAATACCTGAAAAAGTGAATCGCGCCACCTGGACGTGGCCATATAATGATTCATAAAGGATGTATCCCTTTATTAAGGTCTTGATCAGACGACTGTAGCGAAGTACTAGTCGCTTTCAAGCGATTTAGGACTTCATTCCACGTAATTGTAATAATTCCCGTTTCTAACTCATTCRTCGTTGAAAATACTCTTTATAACGGTATTCCGCTTTTTGATACACGCCATTGAAAATGTCTTCCAATACTTGCTTWATAGTGATAAAACCACATAAAAGTGCACTCGTAGCATCAGCTTGGGCTGACTTGTGTCCGATAACCGTTTCAAAATCGAAATTTTTGAAGTAGAATCTTTAAGAGCGTTTATAAGACGACCCCATTGATAGGTAGGAGCGGAAAAAAATTTATAGAAGCTTTCAATGAAATCGAAGAATAGTTATGCTTCTGTACAGCAGTCTGCAGCGCACTTAGCAACCAAATTTAATGAATGTGCATGACAGGGTACGTATTCTGCATACTTATTTATTTTCTTAATTTGGGCTTGAAATCCGATGTATTTCCCAATCATGTTGCTTACATTATAATAGCTTTGCCCACGACAATCCTTGATATTAATGCCACTCTCACTCAAGAAATCTAGTAAACTTTGTGTGAGTTGTTCAGCAGAATGACCTTATATGTCTTTCCACCGGACCAGATGGCAGAACATGACTTGAGACTCTGAAACACCTTGCTCTTAAGGCTGGGCTGAGCAAAAAATGTTCGCCCTGTTAAGAGGTCAGCGTCCAGTGGAAAAAGAAATGACTAGATAGAACATTTTAATTACTGTGTTTTATGATATAAAATAATGTTATTTTTTTTATATGGAAGGTCACATATTCTGTTAAACAATAATTATCAATAACGATATTGTAAAAATTTAATAATTATACTTATTTTCTTTTGACAGCCATTAAGTATACAAAATCTAGAGATATTCGATAACGATTTTCTTTTTATGTTATTTTATGAAAATGTTTTTTAATTAATAAAAATTCACAATAGCGGTATTCGGCAGAAATTTAACTTCATTTTGATATAATAATTAATGGATATTAATAAAAAAACAAGAAATAACATTAACTTCGGTTGCATCTAAGCTAAATACCTTTCACAGGCGCATTTCCGTTAGTAACTATGTGTTCAGTTTGAATGGAAGCTATATGCTATAGTAATCCGTTCTGAACAATTTTTTTGAAGATCACATTGTTGCCTTAGAAAATAATATATACCAAATTTCGTGAATATATCTTGTCAAATGTGAAAGTTTTCCATACAAGAACTTGATTCCGATCGTTC
>NW_017537058.1:149955-151838 GCF_001853355.1 Bactrocera latifrons
CTTGTCAAATGTGACAGTTTTCCATACAAGAAATTGATTCCGATCGTTCAGTTTGCATGGCAGCCATATGTTATAGTGGTCCGATATCGGTCGTTCCGACAAATGTGCAGCTTGAGGGACTAGTTCGTATATATACAGACAGACGGACATGGCTAAATCGACTCAGCTCGACGTACTGATCATTCTGGGTGTTACAAACTTTGTGACAAACTTAATATACCCTGTTCAGGGTATAATAAAAATTTGGACGCTTGAAGGATAGAAAAGTACCTAGTATAGATACCAGTTCAAATATATCGATTATAACATTTATACCCTGAACAGGGTATATTAAGTTTGTCACCCAGAAGGGGTATATATATAAATGATCAGTATGTCGAGCTGAGTCGACTTAACCATGTCCGTCTGTGTGTCTGTCTGTCTGTATATATACGAACTAGTCCCTCAAGCTGCACATCACAATCAAGTTTTTGTTTGGAAAACTTTCACATTTGACAAGATATATTCACAAAATTTGGTATATATGATTCCCTTAGACAATAATGTTATCTCCAAAGAAATTGTTCAGATCGGTTAACTATAGCATATAGCTGCCATACAAACTGAATGATCGGAATCAAGTTTTTGTATGGAACACTTTCACATTTGACAAGATATATTCACGAAATTTGGTATACATTTTTTTCTAAGACAATAATGTTTTCTCCGAAGTAATTGTTTAGATCGGTTAACTAAAGCATATAGCTGCCATACAAACTGAATGATCGGAATCAAATTTTTGTATGGAAAACATTCACATTTGACAAGATATATTCACGAAATTTGCTATATATCATTTTCTAAGACAACAATGCAATCTACGAWGAAATTGTTCAGATCGGTTAACTAAAGCATATAGCTGCCATACAAGCTGAATGATCGGAATCAAGTCTTTGTATGGAAAACATTCACATTTGACAAGATATATTCACGAAATTTGGTATATATTATTTTCTAAGACAGTAATATCCGAAGAAATTGTTTAGATCGGATTACTATAACATATAGCTGCCATACAAGCCGAACGATCGGAATCAAGGGCTATTATGGAAAAGTTTCACATTTGACGTCGTACCGTCACGAAATTTGGTATGGGTTACTGCTTAAGGTAACAATATAATCTCCAAAAGAATTTGTTCAGAACGGATTACTATAGCATATAGCTTCCATACAAACTGAACACATAGTTATTAAAAAAGATGCACCTCTGAAGGGTGTTTAGTTTCGGTGCAACCGAAGTTAACGTTTTTTCTTGTTATAATTAAATATTAGAACTTTAAAGTTAAGAAGTTCGTAAAATGCCTACTTATTTTTACGATTGAACGTGACGAAATCGAGTTTTAGATTTTCAGGTGGAATGTGGAAGTGAAGCATAACATAAGCGATTCGCGTTTAAAGCATGCAAGGATATTTTACGCTCCAACTAAATTGATATTTTTTAATTACAGTCAGCTGGAGCGCGAGGCCTCCCGATTCGCTGTGCCCGTAGCATTTGCTACTCTTACTACGTGGCTAATTCGGCACTGTCTGAGGTGTGCCAATATATGACCAAATCGGACCAGAACTGATCACCCCTAGATACCGAATATGTAGCCTCCTGTGTCTACTACGAACTTTTTACCGAAAATATATACAGTGAGTGTCAGCTTATTTGATGCAGTCACAAAAATAATCTTTATATACTAATAACATTTGAATTAAAAGAGATATTCAAAAAAATCAAAAGCCAAAATAAAGGGCATTATTTCCTCTTAAAAACAAACATTTCATTTATTTGGAATTCAAATTTTGGTTTTCACAAACTTAAAAATAATGAAAAAGCAATATTATTGGAATGAGCAGCT
>NW_017537058.1:152513-154117 GCF_001853355.1 Bactrocera latifrons
TGCTGGACTGTAGAAGATGGAATATTTACCATCTCAGCTGTAGAACACTGGCTTTTCCCAAGCTTAAAGTGATGAATAACTAATTCCCGTTGCTCTAGGCTAGTGCGCCGGCCCATGATTAAAAATTAATTTTTCCTCGGAACGCTGCTTACAATTTCACACCAAAAACTGTAATAATTCTACAAACTAAGCTAATACAACACACACCAGCAAGTATTGTTGGAAATTTTTATTATAACGGGAATAGTACTGTTAGAAGTTGGCTGCATCAAATAAGCTGCCCATTTCAAAAATAATATTTTCTTATTATTTTCAGTTTGGTAAAATCAATGCTGAAAATTCCAAATAAATGAAAGATCTGTTTTTAAGAGGAAATAATGCTCTTTATTTTGGCTTTTAGTTTTTTGGAATATCTTTTTTAATTCAAATGTTATTAGTATCTAAAMATTATTTTTGTGACTGCATCAATTAAGCTGACACTCACTGTATAAATCTGTGAGATTTATTGTAGAAATACGGAGATAATCTTTTTAGATAATATTATGGCAGTATGCCAAAAATCAATTGAATCGGAACAATACTTTCCTCATTTTTTATATACCTAATTCAAAGATTTTCGAACTTCCAATTGATATTATACCGCATATAATTGAAACAATGTGAATTCTCTTAATAAAGTTGAAGCGTTGAAGTTAAAGAGTGTTTTGTCAATAACGATGCATCTTTATGCCTAAAATGGATATCATCGGGTGGAATCTTGCCAAGACCCATATGATCTATTTCGTCGAAAAAACAATGTTGAACTCTTTCGCAACCTTTTTAAAACAAAGTTTTGCCAACAACTAAAGGCAAGAATTACTTATTTTTTTTAAGTATCAGTTTTTGTTTAAATGACTTAAGCATCTCCTCGCATGTACTATATACACCACTCTGCCTGGGGAAAACTGGCGCCCCCTACGACAAAAACACCACACTCAGCTAGCGATCGCCGCAAGACGACACCATACGCCATCAACCTAACAAAAAGGAATTGGATAATTGCTTACGGACTTCGCACGTCAACATTCGTCCTAAACAATTCGATCTACACAAGCCGCACATAAACAATCGCTTCATACTTTCTCCTCTATACTGCGCCGCGGAATTCCCATCTTTTTTTCGATCGTCATCGTTCCACCCGCGCCGACAGCGATTCAACACATCCTATTTCGATTCGACGCGATATATTATTAAGAAAAACATTGTACTATATACAAAGGGTAATTTTAAATACATTGTACCTTTTTCAAATCCACAACTCTTTTTTTTTCATTTTAAAACTCTCGCGCGAGTGTAAGTGCATATTGAGTCACCAGTGGTTTGTATTCCCCAAAATAATTGGGTCGTTAATTGTTCATGGTCCTTCCAGCCGGATAGAGAGGCACTATTGGAAAAACAAAAATCATTATAAATATGAAATTATACATTTACTAGCGTGGCGGCAAAATAAACAAAAAACCAAATAAACCACATAAGTGCAGTGACCCAAACAGAACAAAAAACAAAAACAAAAATACTCATATGCAAGTACATACATACATATATTCGTACATACGTATGTAAAT